>NW_027417788.1:0-116151 GCF_009905375.1 Apium graveolens | reverse complement strand
CAGTAGAGCACGTTCAATCTCTTATTTGAATGCGGAGCTTGAATGCGGAGGTACCTCCACGGTTGACGAAATCGTTTGGGTTGTCCCCGTGGGTGTTCCTCCTTCAAGGACGCTGCTTGTTATCCGTGTTCTCGCAATGGTTGTTGTTGTGCTGTCCCACAGACGGCGCCAAATATTATGGATCAAAAACTAAAGTATAATAATTGCTGTATTTATTACTAAGGAACGTGAGCTTCGAGGCTCGATTTGACTGCTCTTGTGTTTCGTGACTCAATCTGCCTTAGTACCTTACTGATTGCCAAAGATCAAATCAAAAAAACGTAGTTCTGATTTTTGGGGTGAGGCCCCTTATATAGATGTTGGGAGTCCTTGAATTAGACTTGGGTTAGGAGACTTGGTGGGCAAGTCTCAGAATTAGAATGGACTTTGGAGTTTTAGAAAGTAGGAAACTGATTCCATATCCTATCAGGTCCCTTGGGGGCTAATTTTCAAGGATTTATATCCTCATTGGGACTCATCTTGACAGCTGATTTATCCCTTATTAATTAATTTCATAATTAATTAATATTCAGGGTTTTGGGCCCTTTCTAATTGGGCTTCGTTATTGGACCGTATCTGGTCTAATTAATTTTAACACCAATTATATTCCTAGGCTATTTTTGGCCCCTATCAAGGGTCTTGGGCCTCCTCTATGTGCTTAACTGTCAAGCCAATGTTAATACAATTAGTGTGATATTAATTACGTAATAGAGTTTATTTTATTCCCTATCAATATACATATTATTTCAGAGACAAAACTGTTACATCGTTGAGTTAGTCTTTACCTTTTGAGATAGATAGCGCATGCTATAAATTTTAAAATTTCATTTTTCTGGTCATAAAATTAAGTGATCAGTTTGAAACCGCTTGGAGTTCGGTGACCAACATGATAAATGATATACTAGCCCTACTTAGTGACTCACTAGATTATTAACCCGATTTGAGAGTGATCTCTAGTATCACGATATTTACGGTTGAATTCTCAATTCTGTATACAAAATTCGGTATTATATATTAACTTTTTTAATTGATGTTCGTGTAAATTTTGATTATAATTCTTAAAAGTTACAATGTCATCAAAGTTGTTCGAATATAATTGAAAGAAAAAACCGAAAGGTTTTCTAAAAAATACAACTTTTAGACAATAGTTTTTTCCAAAAATATGAATAAAATAATTTTCAAAAACATAATTTTTAAAAATTTCATTTTCAAAAATATGATTTATAAGTTTTGCAATGTAAATTTGCAACTTCAATTTTATTTTCTTCAAAGTTATATTTAGATTTGAATTGGATTTCATATATAAAATCAACTTATACAACATAAATCAAATTTATTTAACAAAAAAATATAAAATAAAATGTCGATAAAACTGGATGTTAAAGGCTGAAAATTATATTTTAAAAATAATTATACTTAAAATAAGGTATTTTGGAAAATGTTTAAAAATGACTCCATTTTCTAATTAAATTTTAAAATATTGTTATTGTGGTTACTCCCCTAAAATATTTATAGGCCAAGTAGATTACTAGATTAAGTTGAAAAATCTGACGACGCGTTTGCGTTTATGCCTCGTTTAGATATGCTGGATTTCCGCGTTAAAAACATGTTAGGATAATAAAAAGTGAAAAGTACGAGTGTGCATGTCGGTTTGTGCTCATTTTTTCCGAAATAATGTTTTTGGTTCGGTTAACCGTTTATTGGTTCATGTTTTTTTTAAAAAATTTTCTACCTAATTTTAATATGTTTACAAATTTAATAGTTATTAGCTTGAAAATATTATAGCATAAAAGAAAATATAATTTAAAATTCATTATAATAACACAATTTATATTTACAAAATGAGCTTATAATCAAATTTAAATTTTTAAAAAAACTATAGAAGACTGGTGGTGTTAATGTAAAAGAGGGTAGGGATTAACACTAAAGTGATAAAGTATTAAGAATTCTACACACGAGCTTCTATTTAAAGATCAATTTGTGTTCATCTATTATTTATATTAAATAATAATATTGGAGTTCAACGAACAAATTTAATTATGAATACTCTAATATATATTTATAAAATATTTATTTCAATTATTAATAATCATTTATTACTTCATAATTAATAATTATATTTATATCTACCTCATTATTATATAACATAATTTACTCTTTTATAATTTTATTAATATTTATTAATACTTACATTATTATCTATGTCATATTTATTTCATCTGATCACTAATTTATAACATATTATTATATAATATAATTAAATCATTGTTAATTTCATTAATATTTATTAATACTTACATTATTATCTATGTCATATTTATTTCATCTTATAACTCATTTATAAGAATTTATTATTTGGTATGTATTTAACATGCATATTTATCTATAGCTCATTATCATTATCATATAGTGATTGTGTATATATGCATGTGTACATACATTAATACATACATATTAACATATATACTAATACTATATTATTGAATAGTTTCATTATTATAATAGCTTTTACAAGTATGTTCGTACTCAATTTGCTGCTGCTATTAACTCTATTCGTTCAGATAATGCACCTGAATTTGCAGATGTTACTTGCACTCAATTTTACAAAACTTATCGAATTATTCATCAAAATCTTGTGTAAATCGACCCTAGCAAAATGCCAAGGTTGAGAGAAAGCACATGCAAATTCTAGAGATTGCAAGATGTTTGAAATTTCAATGTGGACTTTCTTTGTCCTACTGGGGAGAGTTTGTGATGACAGCCACTTACCTAATAAACAGACTACCCACACAAGCCTTAAATAACAAAATCCCATATGAAATACTTCACAAAGAGCCTACGTCATTTAACAATTTGAGAGCCTTTGGTTGTTTGATACTTGCGTCTAACCCAAGCCAAACTCATGATAAATTTGAACCGAGATCAGTACCTTGTGTGATAATTGGATACCCTCCTAACCCGAAAGGCTACAAATTACTGAACTTGACAAATATGCAGATGTTTGTTACTCGAGATGCCATATTTCATGAGACTGTGTTTCCCTTAAATCCTACCTCACCCCAAACATATGTTCACCCTGTTCCTTGTATAATGCCACAACTGCCTAAATTGAAAGATACTAGTGATGATGACATATTTATCATTGAGACAGATGAAGCACCAGATATGTCTGACAATGAGGAAACATCTCAGGACTCCCCAGTGTTAAGAAGATCTACGAGAGTCACAAAAACACCTGCTTGGTTGGAAAACTTTGTTCATACAGCACTACCAAATGCCAACATGTCGTATGTTGCTGATCAAGTTGTCAATCCTCAATTCAATTATTTCTTGGCATCTCTATCCAACAACAATGATCCTGTAACATTCAATTAAGCAGTGCAAGAAGCACATTAGGTAGACGCTATGAACAGAGAGTTGTCAGCTCAGGAGGATAATGGAACGTGGGAAGTCACTACACTACCACCAAACAAGAAAGCCATTGGGTGCAAATGGTTGTTCAAAACTAAATTTAATCCAGACGGGACAGTTGAGAGGCATAGAGCTCGATGAACATTCAATTAAGCTTACTACAGTTAGAACATTACTAGATATGGCTGCAATGAACGACTGGATTGCTATTCAGATGGACGTCATAAATGCTTTTCTACACAGTGACCTTCTTGAGACTGTGTATATGAAATGTCCTATACATCAAGCTTCTACACCATAAAAACTGGTGTGCAAGCTTGTAAAATCTTTGTACGGTTTGAAGCAAAGTCCCCTACTCTGGTTCAATAAACTCTCACAAAATCTGATCACGCTAGGTTACTTGCAATCAAAGACTCATTACAGTCTCTTCACAAACAGGAAGGAATTAAAAATCACCCTTGTGCTAGTATATGTAGACAATCTACTCATTTCTGGAAATTCCAATGAGGAAATCAACTCTCTCAAAGCTCTGTTATCAAAGTCATTTCACATGAAGGATCTGGGAAAAAGCTTCATCTTTTGTTGACAAAAAGAAAACCCACATCATACGACTGAAATCATCGACGAAAAGTAAGAAGTACCTCTTTCCAGATGGGGTCGGTGGAGAGATTGGTCCGCATAAGTCACCGTGGACCAGCTCTAACCCTTTGCTAGATGCATAGCTTGACTGAGAGGGAAACGGAGTCCGTGTTTGCTTCGCCATGAGACATCCCTTGCATACTTCAGTAGGTTGAAGCAATCTGGGTAAACCTACAACCATATCATTTTCCTTCATGATGGACATTGCGTTAAAATTGACGTGGCCTAGGCGACAGTGCCATAGCCATGACTCTTCTTCCATCTTTGTATTCTGTGTAAATAAGCAGGCACCTGGTGACTCTTCCAGCATAATTTTATACAGCCGATTCACAGACCTCTTAACTTTCATCAACGCCCTCCCATCTTTCTCATAAACCCACAATAGATCACCATGCATTACCACCTTGTTACCTTCTTCCGACATCTGTCCAAGACTTATAATATTGTTGCACAGGCATGGAATATAGAATACATTAGCAAATATTCTTTCTTCTCCATTTTTACACTTAAAAGTGATTGACCCTTTCCCTTTTATATTCACGGTTGACCCGTCTCCAAACTTTACCTCACCAGTTATTCCTTCATCCAGCGTCGAGAATTTTGTTTTTATCTCCGGTCATATGATTACTAGCTCCATTGTCCAAGTACCATACTTATGACGTTCTCTTCGCTATTGGGTTTGTCTCCAATCTCGGGATTACTTTCTCCTCGTTCAGCAACACCATTTGTGTCTTACTTTCATCTAGCTCAGACAACAATAATGCAGGCTCGTCATCTTTGATTTCCACCAGATTTGCTTCAGACTTTTGATTTCTTTCTCGACGAGGCCTCCTGCAATCTGCAGCATAATGCCCCAGCATATTACAATTGAAACACCTCACAGTGCTTTTGTCTCGACTCATGCCTTTGAAACCACGACCACCTCGCCAATTGTTAGTCCCATCAGTGTTGCCTGTACGTTTTAGCCAGTCCTCCCATGTGAGTAAAAGTTTAGTGTCATTTTTCTCACGCCTGGACCACTCCTCCTCTGTCAACAACAACTTACTCCCTGCTGTCTCATTCTGCCCTTTCAATCTTTCCTCATGAGCTTGAAGCGAACCAACGGTCTCTTCAACTGTCATTTTCTCTAAATCTCCAAACTGCTCGATTGTTGAAGCTATTTGGAGAAATCTGGACGGAACCGCTCGAAGCAATTTCTTAACAATATATGATTCGTGCATTTCCTCTCCTAAAGCTCGAATGGTAGACACCAGACCATTGAGCTTCATATAAAAGTCATCAAGTTGCTCACCATCATTCATCCGTAAAGTCTCGAACTCCGCCTTAAGTGTCTGCACTCTGGCCTTCTTTACACGATCAGCTCCCTGGCACATGACTTTAATGGCTTCCCACCCCTCTTTGGCTGTTTTCTTTTCAGCGATGGATAATAACATGTCTTCAGGTATGCCCTGATAAATCATGGCCAAGGCAATCTTGTCACTCTTCTCATCTTTGGGGTCAGGCGCTTCTATCGCATTCCATACTCCCTGGGCCTGCATAAACACTCTCATTTTTAAAGCCCACGCCGTGTAATTTCCCTTGGCCAACATTGGGTAAGTTAGCCCAAACGATCCACCTTTGTTTTTCCCGTTATCCATCTTACAGTGCTGTCTCGAGAGTACTCTGAATATATGAGCTCTGATACCAAATGTAAAAACAGAACTATATATTTGAACTCTTTAACACAAGTAGATAAATCTGAAGAGCTTAATACGATACTTAGCTTCTTATTCAGCCAAAGAGATTACAAGAAGTACTTAAATAGAAACAAGAGTTGCTGGTTCCTAGAAAATAGCGACTACATTCCTACTCCTCATCTACTACTCCACGATCCTATAAAACATGAAACAAACACCTAACTAAGCCTTAGCTGCAGTCCTGACTTAACAGCTGATTTATTTAAATACAAACTTCAAAATACGAAAACCAAATTTAAATTAAAACCAACAAATAGTTATTGTTATGTTTAATACAAAGTTTTATTGTTATTATTTTGTTTATGCCGGCATACCAGGTGTAACGACTGACAAACTATATATATTGATAAGAAGATACAAATTGATTTACAGATAGACTGGAAAATTGGAAAGAGGATGCATTCTGCTGAATAAGAGCTTTAATCACCTCTGCGATAAATTGAAAAATCACAAATTAAATCGGCAGGACAAGTTGAGTATGTGAGGATGATCCAATACATATATGAATATGATATACAAAAACGAAAAAGTAAGTTTCAAAGAAAAATTAAAAGAATGATCAGAAAGGTAGAACTGTAGGTTTCGAAAGAGGTAAGCGTGATCGCAGTCTCCTAGAGATGAACCTTTCTAGAGAATAACATTCAAATAATGAAACACTAGACTTAGTTTTAGGCATTTGTACGCAGAGTTAGTCAACTAATAAATTTGGTTGACAAGACTATTATGTTCTTGATTTTCTACTACTAACTACTAATAATCCTCTTACTTCTCAGTATAGTACATTTTGTTTAATTATTAATGTGAATCTTAAGTACATGAACTTGAAGATCATAATTCTTTAATAATATTTACCAGCACTATAACAGCAAGCTCAACTATTGTTTCTTCTTAATAATTTCCTGCTGTATTTGTGTTGTTTTTACAAACATTCTCATGATCACCTATATTGCCGATGCTGATTTTCAAGCTTCTGATTTAAACTCTGATTCATAGTTCTTCTTCAGCTGATTCATCTTTAATAAAAAATATTGTGCGTGTCACTTCCTCAGATATCTGCTATCTCTAGACTTCTTTTTATGCTAGGTTTCCAACTGACTCGAAGCTTAGATTATTAGGGAAAATTATACGCAGTAAGGGGGTAGAGGTCATGGATAGGCAACAAGATGCTTTAAAATCTAATGGAGCTTCCACACAATAAGGCAGTTAATGGCAAAAATGGATATATAAGATCATTATCAAATGCACTACCTAATAAGGATAGGTGTTCATCATGATTAAGGAAAGATCTTCTATAGCTACACCTAAAGTGTGTTCAACAAATGCATTTCTTGATGGTGATTTACTTGATGAGGTTTACATGTTTTTTCCTCTAGGTCACGTTAAACCCTTTAATGAATAATTACGCTGATCTTTTACCCAAACTACAGAAACCTTATAAGAATATAAGTAAGAGCTCGGCAATGGTTTTCTGAATAACAAGTAGTAGTTTTATTATCTAGAATTTTACAATCTCTAGCCAGTATTCTGCTTCTAATATTCAGCAAGGGATCTTGTTTTGCTGCTATTGTGATAAAAACAGATGAGGTTAGCCTTGCAAGAACTGATTTGCAGACATTAGTTTGGTATAGAAATACTAGATACAGAGTTCTGCATCAAAATTGGTATGTACCTGTTCCTTTAACAGTCTGCTTGAGATATGTCAATTTAAAATCTTATCAATACCCTAAGCAGGGGGGGCAAGAAAATATTTTCTATTAGTCGTAGCAGATTAAATTGCATGCGCCTTAGATAGTAACACAAGTTCTTTCGAATATATAGATAGATGCAACTAACCATAAGTCATTAGAAACATTTTCTATTCATATATTCTATTTTTTCTAATAGTATCAATTTTCCATGAATATGTTATATGCATCCTCATTGACAATACGCAAGTAACCCGAGGATCAAAAAATTAAAAGTTACAAAGAGCATGTGCACCTTGTAATACGTAGTTAAGACCGTTAAGGAGGATGTATCTGCAACTTCAGCTATATGGTTAAGCTTCCTTTGCAATACTCTTCTTTGTCTGAAACTCCAACCTGATCAGCAAAGCACATAGAAAAACAAGCATACATATCATTATCAAATATTTTACAAGCTATCCCTCTCCAGGATTAAAAGCAATCATAATTATTATTTTATCAGCAAAGCACATAGAAAAGCAAGCATACATAATTATTAAATATTTTACAAACTATCTTTCTCCAAGATTAGTCAAGGTGCGCGTAAACTAGAACTAGTGTCCCTGGGACACCCACCTGCTTACTAAAAAAAATGTTCAAACTAGATTTGCATTTGACCTGGAAACAACAGAACAAAGTTCCTATAGTGTGGACAGGTGGCGCATCATCGTCCCAGGCATCAACAACCATTGCTACCATTGCACCAACAGCATAAATGTACACTATCCACGGATTATAATTCTTTCTAATACAGTGAAAATGGCAAGACTAGTGGCAATTGCAAGTACAAGTGTTGTCTTTGGCTTCTTCTTCGTTGTCTTTTTCCTTCATGTTGGCTTCATCTTCTTTTTCGTACTTAATGTTGCAATTGCATTGTGTGCAATTAGAATCACAAGTACATTTAAATATTATGTGCCTTGATTCGGGATAACAGATGTTAATTTTTTCTTAAGTCGGCCTTGATTAAAATAAATAATATATTAGGTTCTATGGAGTCCAGTGTTTCATTGGAGTCCTTGGAGTCCTTGTGCAACTAAAATGTAGCTTAAATTGTTGCAAAACATATCATTTTTCCAATGATATTTTACAAATATCACAATTTTATTGAAAATCTTGCAGATTGCACATATTTTACAAGTCTAACGTAGCAAAATATATTATTATACAAAACAAGTTTACTTTGCACAAAATAAATGTTCATGTTCCAGAATGTTTTGCAAGATAACAGGTTTTAGATAATATTTTATTTGCACAACATGGACTTTATAAGGTGAACTCCATGCAACTTTACTCTATAAGTGACTCATAATTTAACAATATTCCGTCACTAGTCAACTGTTTTTATATTTTAAAGCATTTTTAATCACATATTAAAAGATAGATGCACTCGTTATATAACTAGTACAATTCTTGTTTGTTAAAATGATTATTATTTTATTATTTTTATTTTAAATATCATATATATTGTAGACATAGATGAAATATAATTATATGAATCCATTATATTAACGAAATTCAAGTAATTATATTTAATTTATTTTATTAAATAAAAAAAAATCATAAAGAAGCTCTCTTTTCTTCTTTTTTTTAAAAAAAAATATTTTAAATATTCCCAATCTCATTGATTAATTTATAAAATTCATACAAGATTGTGTAGTTAAATCGATTAAATTTTGATCACTGGGAGGATAGTAGTTTTAAAATTATCAAAGATTAATTTTTTAATTTCCAATCAAAAATCAACCAGAAATAGATTTATTTTATTTTTATTATATATAATTACAAATTTTAATTTCCAAAATTAAATCAAAGTTGCACAATTTTTTAATTTAAAAAATCATTGAACTTTAATTAAAGAGTTTAGAGTAATTTTACAGTAGGAATCATAATAAAATCACACTTATCAAAAATTATTTTAAAGTAAAATTAAATTTAAAATTATTTTTTTTCCAAATTTTAATTGTTAAACTTTTTAGAATCCCATACAGTCTATCCAAGGTGAATTCCTTGTAATCTTGAGAGTTTCTTAGTAAGATTGACATACATTTCCATTTCTTTGGTACAGATCTGAGGAATTTGAGTTTGAGTCCTTTGTTTAATGGACTCTTCCATGCAACTTTAGAGCATTCAGCAGTTTTTGAAATCTACTGAAAATGTTAGTGAGTGACTCACTTTCTTCACTATGAAAATGCTCATATTGCTGAATTAACAGTTGCATTTTATTTTTCCTTACTTGCTCAGTTCTATCACATATGACCTGAATAGTATCCGAGACCTCTGTAGCAGTTTTGCAGTTTATGATGTTGTCAAACATGTCACCATCAACACCATTAAATAAAATATTCATGACCTTCTTATCCTTATGAACTTGTTTAATATCTGGATCAGACCATTCTGCTCTAGGCTTTGGGATGGATGGCTTATTTACTATAGTAGCTATCATAGGGACATGTGGGCCTTTCTCAATGCAGTCCACATATTCTTAATCTTGAGAGAGTAGATGCAGATGCATCTTCACCTTCTAATGGTGATAGGTGTCTTTATCCAGAAATGGAATTTTTACTCCAACATCCTTTCTGCTCATCTTGTTAGTTGTTGTGATCTTTAAACTCTTTGTTCTTCAAGAGCTTACTCTGATACCAATTGTTATTCCCTAACAATCTAGCAAAGAATTAGAGAAAGGGGGGTTGAATGTAATTCTGGCTACTTTTTCAATTTTAAGAACAGTTTTACTGTGAATATATAAATGTGTTTGATTTGGCTATGGTGCGGAATGAAAGTATGGATGAAATCAAAACACAAAGTAATTAAATACAAGTCTTTCAAAACTTTCTGGTGGATTGAAATTTTCCACCAGAGATATATATTAATATGAGAACTATGTGATGCAATGTTTACACACAGCTGCTTACAAGTTGAACTTACAAAGAACAGAGAAATTCTTTACAGATGTAGCTTTATCTATTTCTCTGGTAATTGCTTAATAACTTGGATACAATTTAACTTGCTACACTTGGTTTATATATCACTAAGATATATGACAAAAAGATAAAAAAATAAGACAAAATGTCCCTAGTCTAATTTCATGCTACTTTATTTCTCCATCCAACATCTTTGAATAACTTCAGTTTAGCATGAAAATAGAAATGCTTCTTTATTCTCTAAAACCTGTAAATAGGCTGCAGAAATGTGCTACTAATCTTATTGTAACATAAGTTACCCTTTCAACGGATGTTAAAGTGATCATCCGATGAAGGTTACAAATTCACTGAATTAAATCTACTAAGTGTTTTGTTCAACATATCATCAAGTGCACTACATATTTCTAACAATCTCCCCCAATTTATGTCTACTGGAATTGTAGCCATAAATTAAGAGAAACTTGATAATAACAAAACACCCTATGAATACAGACAGATTTCTAGTAGATAAAATTAACAAGTGCTGCAATTTTTTGATAAACACAGAGAAGAAGGTTTGTAGAAAATCTCACAGGTCATTTTCAAGGTGCTCCTCTAGATTTAGCAAATTTAGCTTATTTCCTTGATTGTCTGAACTTCTTTCTCAATTTCACATTATTTTCTTCAATCTGGTGTTGGAGTTGCCTGTAGAATTCAAATTCATCCTCATTTGACTGATCCAACTTTTCTTGTATCTCCTTGAGAGTTTCATTGCTAGAATGTTTTAGTTGATCTTCAAATTTGAAGAATCTTCTGATGTATTTTTCATCCTTGAACTCCATTATCCAATATGGCCTCAAATGCACCCTATCTCCAGTAAAAGGAATGGTTAATACTCTTTGTAGTGCATTTGGATTTCTTCTGTTGTTCATTATCTCCTCAATTTTGTTCAGTACCATTTTCTTGGCAACAATGTTAAATCCAAAATTCTTCTTTACTGAGGAGAAAATCTTCACCAAAACAGAATAACCTTCATTGAGAATTCTGTGAAGTGGCCAAGTCATCTCTCTTCCACCCTTGTACCTAAAGACTAATCTTTCTGGAAGATGTTTGTAAGCATCAATAACTCTAACTTTTTCTAGCTCATCCAGATAAAGATTTATGTCTGAGAATTCTTTAATGTCACAAATGAAGAGTTGATCTCCCTTGTTGACAATGGGTTTGGGTTTGGTCACTGACTTGAATTGAAGTTTGACAGACTTGACCATCTTGACTGCTCTTTTCTTTGTCTTTCTTGGTTTGACATAGATTGGAATGTTTAAATCAGGAAGAGGCAGGCTGTCCCAATTATAAGGAAATCTGAGGAGAAAGGAAACACACAAAGTCTATTAACAAAGTTGCATTATAGTGATGTACAGATGCTAGATGAAGCAATTATTTTATTACAGTCCGTAATTCAAGATAAAAAGAATATTCCAGTACGCTTTGTGGTATATATTCAATATGCATATTCATTCTTATATTGGTTAATTGGTTATTTTTTATTTTTAATATCATGGTCGTATCTATATAATCTGGCTTTTTACTTTTCATGTCATTTATACTAGTTGATTTTTACCTACTACTATTGAAGGAAATAATGGAAACTAAACATAGTCTCTAGTCGTTAGTCCACCTTTTGAAGAAATCTATCTATTAATAAAATTAGATGTTGAAGAAATCTATCAAATTGTTGAATTGGGGTTGCCGGAAAGTGCCCGGAATCCGGCTAGATTTTTTTAAACCTGGAAATACAAACTTACGACGGTTGTTCATCACATATTTCGTCGTAAATAGGCCCTAATTCCTAAAATATGACGTTTTTTCTGTCAGAAATTTGTAACTTACGACGCATTTTTCTGTCATAATATTATGTTTTATCTTATTAAAAGTGGGTTCAATAAAGTAATATCCGACATTTTTTCCGTCGTAAGTACATAACTTACGACGTTATTTTTCGTCGTATTGATTATGTGGGCCCCTACTTCCTAACTTGCGACGCGATTTTATCTTGTGACAAAAAAACGAACTTACTACTCGACCAAAAATGACGATTTTTCCTTTATAAATGGCTCAATTATGACGATTTCAGTTCAAAAAAACCGTCGTAAATGGCCAGATTTGTTATAGTGTATCAGGTACAAGCTTTTAGATATTCTTTAAAACTTGGATATTGTGTCATTCTATTGTGTAAAATATGTACATCTTAAATGCCTTTGATGTGGTGTTACATAGTACCAAGTTTTGTGGTTTTCATTTATAGACGCTGGCCACGGTTTAGGTTGGGATACACCAAATATAGAGATGCTGGTTGATTTTTTGAATTATTATCAGAACTGGGATCCTTCCTACACAAGGCAGAGGATATTGCATAGCTGCTACACATGTTTCGTCCCAAACGATGTACCAACTTAAAAATTTGGATTCTTAGTTTTCTTACAACTTGTATTATATGTCCTACGCTAGAGTGTACTGATGATGATAGATGTATTGGTTGAATGATAATTAGTTGAATGTATTTTCTAAATTGTGCAATGGACATATATTTTATGACTCCAAGGTTTTTAATTTTGTTAATGCATCAATTTTCTTGTAACAAAATGGATGTCTAATAATTCAATATACATCATTTTTACTGTGAAAAAGCTTATATAAAAGAATAAAATATACATCACTTTTGTTGTGTTAAAAATGATGTCAAAAAGTACAATATACATTAGTTTCTCTGTGTTGAAATCGAAGTCTAAAAATTGATAGACATCACTGTTTTGAAGGAAATATATGTCTAATGGGCTGAAAGACATCGGTGTATGGCCGATGTCTACAATAGACATCACCGACATCAATATCTGTTGCAAAACAACATAGACATCGCCGAAAATCGATGTCTATGGACATTTTTCTTGTAGTATATTGATTCATAGCAATTTTTATTGATCTTGTACATTATATCATAAAGGGGAGATGATGGGATGAGATTATCATTAAAGATACATCTTATAAAGCACATTCCTATGATGGGGGTAAGTGGTGTAGGAAATGTAACACGTACACTGGAATAGTGGACAATGTGCCACGGAGAAATTCATGTTTAATTGCTACTTGCAATATTATGATCAAACAACATTTCTTTCATGCTACTTTTATTGGCCAATTTTTTTGCTTTTCTTTAACTCACTTACTAGCTCGATTTTACTTTTTTTTAGCGGAATTTGATTTTAGTTTAATGTTTTCTCAATGGATCAATGAAGTATTTCTAAAAAAATTGCATGCAAGTTGTCAATGAAATGAAGGAATTAAGAATTCTAAGACTTTTGAATAAAGAACTTACATATCTTAAAACAATCCAAAAAAATTCAAAAAATACAGTGACCACTTTTTATTTGGGGGATTGAAGTTGGTAAATAAGCTCACTTTCATAATTTTATTCTTTTGATAACTTAATTAAATATTTACCTTTGATTTTTCAATAATAAAATTGTTGACTTTGTTTTATTATTGGTAATCTTGTAATTTAAATGTGAATTGGAGTTTAAATTTTACATCATTTCTCTCTTGAAAAAAAAGACTTTTTGAGAAAAAAACTCGTACCTTCACCTACTAAATTAAATATTATTTACTTGAAAATAGTTAATTTTTTGAAACACGTAAATTTATGATGATATATAGAGGGTGTGCATATTGTGTATTGAGATTGCTAAATTTGATCTTTAAGGAAGAAATAAAAATGATAGAATAAATGATAAATTTGCTTCACACATATCATTTTTTGGAATAACAATTCAATTAAAATAATAATTGACAAAATATATTTAATATTATCAAGTATTACAAAATATTGTAGAACTATTATTAAAACTACAATGATATATGTTGAAAAAAAAAATAATGTATATATTACTGAAATATATATTGATAACGGCTATATTGGTAACGGCTATATTGATAACCGCTAAACCCTAGAAAACTCGCTCCTAGAAAACTCAGCCCCTAGAGCCCCTAGAAAACTCTGCCCTGTATTGTATTTATAAATCCCTTTTCACAAGCCCTCTCCCCATCAACATCTTCAATTACAAAAATCCCCAATTACAAAACACAAGCTCAGACATTTTACAACAGATCTGAAGATGTCTTCATTCAACACACCTATAGCTTCCCAACCCAACTACCCCCCACATTCTCAACCCAACCACCTCCCACAGTTTCCACCTAAGAAGGTCCCGCGTGTGCACAAGTTTAGGTCACTGGCCGATTTATATCAGGCCACAAAACAAGTTAATATACCAGTCCATTCTCGGCCCCATCTTCCCAACATCTCCGGCCCCCCAGTCCACCCAAAAGAGAAATATATAGAAGATCTCCTGAAGGCAACCATAGTTGTTGTGGCTCCACATATTTATTATAATGAGCTCACATGTAAGATATGTGGATTTGGGGACAAAGAGGACCAAATATTGATATGTGATGATTGTGATAATGGGTTTCATATGAAGTGTCTGAGACCGGCTGTTCTTGAAATTCCCCCTGAAAACTGGTATTGTGATGGTTGCCGCAGTAAGCACCCAGAAGGTATCTGTCACTCTACTTCATTACATTGTATGTTTGTGCGCGTCCTAATAAAATTAATATCTAAGTTTTAGTGGCACGGATCTGAAATACAAGTTAGTAATAATTGTTGTGACCTAAGTGTTGATTTGAGATTACAATTGTTACAATTGTTAATAATCCACTGGTTGTAGAACTTGTGTAACTTTAAAAATCAAAGTAAGGTAAATAGGAAAAATGTGGTCCTGAAATTTTTTTTATTTAATTTTACAATTTGGATTTCTTTTTAAATTTGATTTGATTATATTGCAGAATCAACTAGAGATGGATCTAGTAAATCAAGGAAGAGGTATTTTGGGATTATAGCTAACTACATTTCACCTGAAGGTAAGATTTTATTATTTTTAAATCAAGTTATTGATCATTTTTGGAATTGTGTACATATATATATGTTGTTAATCTATTTTTATTGTTATTTAGTAGATGAAGTGTTTTAATTTTAATTTTAATTTTGCTAATTTCCATATTATGTGACATAATTTTGCATTTTATCAATAGCATATTGTTTTATTAGTACTAATATTGTCAAAAGCAAAAACAGACCATAAATCCCCCTAACTTCTTTGTAGCAGGTAGGGGCCTATTTCTCAAAGTTGTGTACATCATTTAAACTAACTAGGTACAACTAAAGATGTGCTAATTTTTCACATATACATTAAAAAAAATTGTTTTTTTACAAATGTAAATAATTGACATATATCTTACTTGAGCTTTATTTAAAATGTATTTAAAAATATAAACATGATTCATAATATTTTTTCTACTTATAGTTGTATTATAAATTACTTAGTTGTATTATGAATTATTGTCATGACCTCATATTTTGATAGCTATCTTATATATTGTTGATATTTTAGTTCCTCAAAAAAGGCGTAAACGTTTGCCAAAAAAATCTACAAAATTTCTTCCGTACGTTCCAGCAAATGATGTTGAGAGTAGGAACAGACAAATGGATTCTCTACGTTTTGCTCTGCAGAGTAAGAACGTAGCATTTAGTGATAAACTGACATACTCACATGACATGGCTCCTAAATCTGCTAATCAATCCAAGTATGAGGGAGATGACATCCAGGTATATACATTTTAAATTTTAATTATAGGAGCACAACTCGTTTCCTTTGTTAAGTAATGTTCTTTTCTTTTCGAATTTATCTTAATTGAATGCACATTGTATTTAATGTTATATTTCTTATTTGGTTAGGAACTATCTACCGAAGATTACATAACAATAAAGAAATGTAAAGCAATGATGAAAGGAGGAAAATGTCCTCCTCTTAAAGTTGTTTTTGATGAAGTGGAAGGGTATAAAACATATTTGATAGATTAATTGGGTTTTGTTATTAATTATACAGATAGAATGTATATTAATTATGCATTTTTGCATTTCCAGGTACAAAGTTGAAGCAGATGGTCCAATCAAAGCCATGACTTTTCTTGCTGAGTATACAGGAGATGTAGATTTTGTCAGGAATCGGAGAGATGATGAGAATTTTGATAGCTTTATGACCCTCCTTACTTACAGAGACTCAGAAGAAGAAGATGGTCTCTTTATTTGCCCGGACAAGCGGGGAAATATAGCTCGCTTCATTAGTGGCATTAACAACCATTCTGCGTAAGTATTTATGTGGTTCATACCCTTTAATTCTATATTTTTCGTTGTCTAAAAAATATGGATACCCATACCAAAATATTGACTAGTGCTGTAAAAATACAGGGAGGGAAGAAAGAAGAAAAACCTCAAATCTGTGAGGTACAA
Organism: Apium graveolens; assembly: GCF_009905375.1. NCBI lineage: Eukaryota > Viridiplantae > Streptophyta > Magnoliopsida > Apiales > Apiaceae > Apium > Apium graveolens. The sequence continues at coordinate 99,302 of NW_027417788.1, read as the reverse complement.
TGTTCGTGGTAAATGTCATGTTTATCTTGTCGCTCTTCGTAATATAAAAAAGGGAGAACGACTTTGTTTCGATTATAATGGACAAGATAGTGGATATGATACACAACATTTTATTTAGGAGGCATCCTAGGAATGAACATTTTTTTACCAATGTACTCATTCTTCATATTTGTTATTTTGTTATATATTTTAGTAAGGCTAAATGACTTATAATACATGTAGTTGTTGATATGTAGTTTCAGATTAATGACTTATAATAGCTACAAATTTTAGTTTCCGCAATGAATAGAATAAATTTGTAACAACTAAATTAAGAGATTACATAATATATTTTGAAACCACGGTATTGTATAAGTCACATATAAAGCATTAAGAAAGTGCCACAACCTCTCCAGCATTACACACATGTAACCTACATCCGGGAGCTAATCCACAGTTTCCTTTTTCACAACCATGAAGAAACAACAAGAAATTATTTTTTAGAAAAATTCTAATTTTATTCTCTAACCCCTAAATCTCACATTCTAATCAACTTCTATAAATTTGTTTTCTCCAAACATAGAATTATGTTCCTTCCTCTTGCAAGTTTATATATTTATATATATATATATTGTATTAAATAAGTGATAAATTTGACACTGAATCAAACTTTGTGAGCTCCTTTATAAGTTTGATACCATATTAAGTAAAGAACTCATTTTAAAACTATAAAGTGTTAAAATTAGAAGGCCTAATAAAAATGAATTTATATTACAGTCTAACAATGGTAAGTGTTCATGTAGTTTTCATAGTCCATTGGTGTAGCACCTGCCTATAACTTCCAAGAAAATTACTAATCAAATTTTATTATAATAAAGAGCAACTTCAACAAATTTCTAAAACTTTATATAAAATATATATATATATATATAGTCCTCTAAGATACAAAACTTGTCTCATTCCAAGCAATATCTCGTTTCCTACGTCCTAACTTATTTTTTAATAATCAAATTTACTTATGAATTGGGAGAGAGAGAAATGAAGCTATCAAAAAGTAAAAAGTAAGTGATATGTACTAGTTAGGGAAGATATCACACTACAAGAAACACACAATACAAGAAATATGGCTTTTTTTGACCAGCTTATTTCGACCAACTCAAAATAATGACAAGAAATGACCGTGCAGAAATATCAGCGATCAGTATATATGTATTACCGACCGCTTATTCTGACCACGGTCAAAGATTGTCAAATATTTTTTACTCTTGCTCGTGTGGTGTCTAGATCAAACAAAATTCTGATCAAGTAAATTGAATGTTGTTCGGTCGATAAATGTAAAAGTCAAACCTTGTTGAATAACCGTTAAATTGTTCTACACATCAGCTAACTTCGACCAGTATACCAATCGGGTGTTGGTCGGTTTTTCTCCGGTGAAAAAGATGATCTCTAATTTTCTCTGCAGTTATGAGAAAATGAAATATTTATGTTTTTTGACCGATTATGGTTATATATACATGCATATGATCTATTTACTTATAGTTTATATCATCTTTTGATTTTTTTTTCAAAATTTATAAGTTAATCTTGAGGTATATTACATACACACACATATATATATTGATGATGGTTATAAGTGTGTGTGTTTATGCGCGCATGTCTTTATGTATGAATATGGAGTATATATATGATCTAACATATTTTGTTTGTATTTTTTATAAATGTAGGCATGGATGCGAAAGATCGTTTCTACAGGGAAGTCGTCTGGTAACTCACCGAAGCGAAGGAAAACTTATCGAAGCTTGAACAAAAGATGTAGGAGAAGAAGATCGAAAATCAACTAATTTATGAGATGGACAAGTGTGGGATCACGATGGAGGAATTTGAAGAGCAATTGATGGTGATCGAGTATTTAAAGATGACTTACAACCATATTAGAGAATGTTGAATGTTGTTAGTTTTTTATTTTAATTATGTTAATTTATTCGGTGTAGGTATGAACTGCGATTTAATTTTTTTTGGATTGAAAATGATGAACAGTGGATTTAATTATTGATTTTTTATTTGAAATTAAAAAAATTTCCTGATAGCTTTAAAACTATCGGGCAAATTTTTAAGACATGATATAACCAATACCGACCAACTATTACGACTGATCTACTTAATCATGACCGATTGTGGCTTTTCTTGGGATTTATGCGAACAATGACCATATTCATCATATATCGATCGAACTCATACAATACGGCCGATATCAGCCAATCATTTCTATTTTTTAATCTAACTTATCATCTGACTCTATACCAACCACATTCGTCGGTAATTACACAGACAAATTTACCGACTAAGGCAACAGTCTGTAATATTTATCTATTGCGACCAACTTTAGGACCAAACATGATTGCAATTAGACATATTAAATTTTTCAACCAACCTATTTGATTGATTGGTGTGAGATATAATATTTTAATCACATGAAAGTTCGGAAAGTGACCAATGGGGTTGCTTTGGAGGTTTTTCAGTTATTTTTGCTCATAGTACTTCTTGACGTCATTTTTTGTATAATTTTAAGCTATTTACACACAGACAGACATATATATATTTGTTATATATATATATTTGTGTGTATGTAGATCTTGTATTTTATGAATTATCAAATTTGTTGACGAACCTGAAGATTTGGAATTGTAAGTTTATTTTGTCCATGTAATTGTAAATTTCTTTGTATTTATGTGTAATATATTTATGTGTAGGTGTAATAAATTTGTGTGTGTAATAAACTTATGTATGTTTGTGTAATAAATGTTTACGTGTAATTAGTTGATGAGTATATTTGTATTTGTGTGTATTATAATTGTGTGTGTAATGAATGTGTCTGTGAAATTGGTTGACGATGAGTATATTTGTATGTATAATAAGTTTTTTACGTGTACTAAAATTTTGTACGAGTAATAATCTTATGTTTGTGAATTGATTAGACCAAAAATTATGTATATGTAGATGTCGTCCATGCTTAATTGGGATTGGATTTCTCGATGTTCAGAAAATCGATTTATATCATCAAATGATGAATATAGGAAATGTGTCGATGCATTTATTGAATTTGCTAGTGTACATTGAATTAAGGGAGAAAAAATAAGGCGCCCATGTAATACAGGTGAAAATGGTAATTTTTTCAAGTTTGATGGAGTGAGAAATCATTTCCTTATGGATGGTTTTTTGGAAACTTATAAAGTGTGGGAGGTACATGATGAAAAAAATTAGGAAGTCAAAGGAGGAAGTGTCATTGGACTATGAAAACTGAAAAAACTTTTGATATACATACATTATTATGAGATATTAGTGGGCCAAATAATAAGGATGGAAAAATAAAAGGTAGTAGTATGTTGATGAAGAAACGCTAAACTCAAGTTCTTCTCAAGTCTACAAGGATTTTATTGATGTTGGAGCTCCTATTTATCCCGGTAATATAAAAAAGTATGTGAAGATGACACTTATTAGTAAATTATTACATTTCAAAAATATGGCAAAATGCTGTGAATATGGCAAAATGCTGTGAATTATTGCATTGCTTTTCGATGTTCTTTCTAAGCATAATACATTGCCTCTTACATACTATAGTACAAGGACATTGATGAAGAAGCTAAGTTTGGGGTATGAAAAAATTGATACATTTAAAAATGATTTTATGTTATACTACGGGAATAATGTATCAACACTCGTTGTCGTTTGTGATATTTGTGGCGAAGATTGTTACAAAATTCAAAAGAAGAAAAATAGGTTTAATAAAATGATCTTCTTTACAGGCTCACACTCAGCTTAATAAAAATTATTTTCACAATTGATTTACAAGGTAACTCATATTTGTCAAGTCAATTGAATCTATGAGATAGCATTATATACATTTAACTTCCTAGTTCAAACTCAACCAGTAGAGCACGTTCAATCTCTTATTTGAATGCGGAGCTTGAATGCGGAGGTACCTCCACGGTTGACGAAATCGTTTGGGTTGTCCCCGTGGGTGTTCCTCCTTCAAGGATGCTGCTTGTTATCCGTGTTCTCGCAATGGTTGTTGTTGTGCTGTCCCACAGACGGCGCCAAATATTATGGATCAAAAACTAAAGTATAATAATTGCTGTATTTATTACTAAGAAACGTGAGCTTCGAGGCTCGATTTGACTGCTCTTGTGTTTCGTGACTCAATCTGCCTTAGTACCTTACTGATTGCCAAAGATCAAATCAAAAAAACGTAGTTCTGATTTTTGGGGTGAGGCCCCTTATATAGATGTTGGGAGTCCTTGAATTAGACTTGGGTTAGGAGACTTGGTGGGCAAGTCTCAGAATTAGAATGGACTTTGGAGTTTTAGAAAGTAGGAAACTGATTCCATATCCTATCAGGTCCCTTGGGGGCTAATTTTCAAGGATTTATATCCTCATTGGGACTCATCTTGACAGCTGATTTATCCCTTATTAATTAATTTCATAATTAATTAATATTCAGGGTTTTGGGCCCTTTCTAATTGGGCTTCGTTATTGGACTGTATCTGGTCTAATTAATTTTAACACCAATTATATTCCTAGGCTATTTTTGGCCCCTATCAAGGGTCTTGGGCCTCCTCTAATGTGCTTAACTGTCAAGCCAATGTTAATACAATTAATGTGATATTAATTACGTAATAAGAGTTTATTTTATTCCCTATCAATATACATATTATTTAGACAAAACTGTTACATTGTTGAGTTAGTCTTTACCTTTTGAGATAGATAGCGCATGCGATAAATTTTAAAATTTCATTTTTCTGGTCATAAAATTAAGTGATCAGTTTGAAACCGCTTGGAGTTCGGTGACCAACATGATAAATGATATACTAGCCCTACTTAGTGACTCACTAGATTATTAACCCGATTTGAGAGTGATCTCTAGTATCACGATATTTACGGTTGAATTCTCAATTCTGTATACAAAATTCGGTATTATATATTAACTTTTTTTAATTGATGTTCGTGTAAATTTTGATTATAATTCTTAAAAGTTACAATGTCATTTAAAGTTGTTCGAATATAATTGAAAGAAAAAACCGAAAGGTTTTCTAAAAAATACAACTTTTAGACAATAGTTTTTCCAAAAATATGAATAAAATAATTTTCAAAAACATAATTTTTAAAAATTTCATTTTCAAAAATATGATTTATAAGTTTTGCAATGTAAATTTGCAACTTCAATTTTATTTTCTTCAAAGTTAATTTTAGATTTGAATTGGATTTCAAATATAAAATCAACCTATACAACATAAATCAAATTTATTTAACAAAAAAATATAAAATAAAATGTCGATAAAACTGGATGTTAAAGGCTGAAAATTATATTTTAAAAATAATTATACTTAAAATAAGGTATTTTTGGAAAATGTTTAAAAATGACTCCATTTTCTAATTAAATTTTAAAATATTGTTATTGTGGTTACTCCCCTAAAATATTTATAGGCCAAGTAGATTACTAGATTAAGTTGAAAAATCTGACGACGCGTTTGCGTTTATGCCTGGTTTAGATATGCTGGATTTCCGGGTTAAAAACATGTTAGGATAATAAAAAGTGAAAAGTACGAGTGTGCATGTCGGTTTGTGCTCATTTTTCTGAAATAATATTTTTGGTTCGGTTAACCGTTTATTGGTTCATGTTTTTTTTAAAAAAATTTTCTACCTAATTTTAATATGTTTACAAATTTAATAGTTATTAGCTTGAAAATATTATAGCATAAAAGAAAATATAATTTAAAATTCATTATAATAACACAATTTATATTTACAAAATGAGCTTATAATCAAATTTAAATTTTTAAAAAAACTATAGAAGACTGGTGGTGTTACTGTAAAAGAGGGTAGGGATTGACACTAAAGTGATAAAGTATTAAGAATTCTACACACGAGCTTCTATTTAAAGATCAATTTGTGTTCATCTATTATTTATATTATATAATAATATTGGAGTTCAACGAACAAATTTAATTATGAATACTCTAATATATATTTATAAAATATTTATTTCAATTATTAATAATCATTTATTACTTCATAATTAATAATTATATTTATATCTACCTCATTATTATATAACATAATTTACTCATTTATAATTTTATTAATATTTATTAATACTTACATTATTATCTATGTCATATTTATTTCATCTGATCACTAATTTATAACATATTATTATATAATATAATTAAATCATTGTTAATTTCATTAATATTAATTAATACTTACATTATTATCTATGTCATATTTATTTCATCTTATAACTCATTTATAAGAATTTATTATTTGGTATGTATTTAACATGCATATTTATCTATAGCTCATTATCATTATCATATAGTGATTGTGTATATATGCATGTGTACATACATTAATACATACATATTAACATATATACTAATACTATATTATTGAATAGTTTCATTATTATAATAGCTTTTACAAGTATGTTCGTACTCAATTTGCTGCTCGTTAGATAATGCACCTGAATTTGCAGATGTTACTTGCACTCAATTTTACAAAACTTATGGAATTATTCATCAAAAATCTTGTGTAAATCGACCCTAGCAAAATGCCAAGGTTGAGAGAAAGCACATGCAAATTCTAGAGATTGCAAGATGTTTGAAATTTCAATGTGGACTTTCTTTGTCCTACCGGGGAGAGTTTGTGATGACTGTCACTTACCTAATAAACAGACTACCCACACAAGCCTTAAATAACAAAATCCCATATGAAATACTTCACAAAGAGCCTACGTCATTTAACAATTTGAGAGCCTTTGGTTGTTTGATACTTGCGTCTAACCCAAGCCAAACTCATGATAAATTTGAACCGAGATCAGTAGCTTGTGTGATAATTGGATACCCTCCTAACCCGAAAGGCTACAAATTACTGAACATGACAAATATGCAGATGTTTGTTACTCGAGATGCCATATTTCGCGAGATTGTGTTTCCCTTAAATCCTACCTCACCCCAAACATATGTTCACCATGTTCCTTGTATAATGCCACAACTGCCAAAATTGAAAGATACTAGTGATGATGACATATTTGTCACTGAGACAGATGAAGCACCAGATATGTCTGACAATGAGGAAACATCTCAGGACTCCCCAGTGTTAAGAAGATCTACGAGAGTCACAAAAACACCTGCTTGGTTGGAAAACTTTGTTCATACAGCACTACCAAATGCCAACATATCGTATGTTGCTGATCAAGTTGTCAATCCTCAATTCAATTATTTCTTGGCATCTCTATCCAACAACAATGATCCTGTAACATTCAATTAAGCAGTGCAAGAAGCACATTAGGTAGACGCTATGAACAGAGAGTTGTCAGCTCAGGAGGACAATGGAACGTGGGAAGTCACTACACTACCACCAAACAAGAAAGCCATTGGGTGCAAATGGTTGTTCAAAACTAAATTTAATCCAGACGGGACAGTTGAGAGGCATAGAGCTCGATGAACATTCAATTAAGCTTACTACAGTTAGAACATTACTAGATATGGCTGCAATGAACGACTGGATTGCTATTCAGATGGACGTCACAAATGCTTTTCTACACAGTGACCTTCTTGAGACTGTGTATATGAAATGTCCTATACATCAAGCTTCTACACCATAAAAACTGGTGTGCAAGCTTGTAAAATCTTTGTACGGTTTGAAGCAAAGTCCCCTACTCTGGTTCAATAAACTCTCACAAAATCTGATCACGCTAGGTTACTTGCAATCAAAGACTGATTACAGTCTCTTCACAAATAGGAAGAAATTAAAAATCACCCTTGTGCTAGTATATGTAGATAATCTACTCATTTCTGGAAATTCCAATGAGGAAATCAACTCTCTCAAAGCTCTGTTGTCAAAGTCATTTCACATGAAGGATCTGGGAAAAAGCTTCATCTTTTATTGAAAAAAAGAAAACCCACATCATACGACTGAAATCATCGACTAAAAGTAAGAAGTACATCTTTCCAGATGGGGTCGGTGGAGAGATTGGTCCGCATAAGTCACCGTGGACCAGCTCTAACCCTTTGCTAGATGCATAGCTTGACTGAAAGGGAAACGGAGTCCGTGTTTGCTTCGCCATGAGACATCCCTTGCATACTTCAATAGGTTGAAGCAATCTGGGTAAACCTACAACCATATCATTTTCCTTCATGATGGACATTGCGTTAAAATTGACGTGGCCTAGGCGACAGTGCCATAGCCATGACTCTTCTTCCATCTTTATATTCTGTGTAAATAATTAGGCACCTGGTGACTCTTCCAGCATAATTTTATACAGCCGATTCACAGACCTCTTAACTTTCATCAACGCCCTCCCATCTTTCTCATAAACCCACAATAGATCACCATGCATTACCACCTTGTTACCTTCTTCCGACATCTGTCCAAGACTTATAATATTGTTGCACATGCATGGAATATAGAATACATTAGCAAATATTCTTTCTTCTCCATTTTTACACTTAAAAGTGATTGACCCTTTCCCTTTTATATTCACGGTTGACCCGTCTCCAAACTTTACCTCACCTGTTATTCCTTCATCCAGCGTCGAGAATTTTGTTTTATCTCCGGTCATATGATTACTAGCTCCATTGTCCAAGTACGATATTTGTGACGTTCTCTTCGCTATTGGGTTTGTCTCCAATCTCGGGATTACTTTCTCCGCGTTCAGCAACACCATTTGTGTCTTACTTTCATCTAGCTCAGACAGTAATAATGCAGGCTTGTCATCTTTGATTTCCACCAGATTTGCTTCAGACTTTTGATTTCTTTCTCGACGAGGCCTCCTGCAATCTGCAGCATAATGCCCCAGCATATTACAATTGAAACACCTCACAGTGCTTTTGTCTCGACTCATGCCTTTGAAACCACGACCACCTCGCCAATTGCTAGTCCCATCAGTGTTGCCTGTACGTTTTAGCCAGTCCTCCCGTGTGAGTAAAAGTTTAGTGTCATTTTTCTCACGCCTGGACCACTCCTCCTCTGTCAACAACAACTTACTCCCTGCTGTCTCATTCTGCCCTTTCAATCTTTCCTCATGAGCTTGAAGCGAACCAACGGTCTCTTCAACTGTCATTTTCTCTAAATCTCCAAACTGCTCGATTGTTGAAGCTATTTGGAGAAATCTGGACGGAACCGCTCGAAGCAATTTCTTAACAACATATGATTCGTGCATTTCCTCTCCTAAAGCTCGAATGGTAGACACCAGACCATTGAGCTTCATATAAAAGTCATCAAGTTGCTCACCATCATTCATCCGTAAAGTCTCGAACTCCGCCTTAAGTGTCTGCACTCTGGCCTTCTTTACACGATCAGCTCCCTGGCACATGACTTTAATGGCTTCCCACCCCTCTTTGGCTGTTTTCTTTTCAGCGATGGATAATAACATGTCTTCAGGTATGCCCTGATAAATCATGGCCAAGGCAATCTTGTCACTCTTCTCATCTTTGGGGTCAGGCGCTTCTATCGCATTCCATACTCCCTGGGCCTGCATAAACACTCTCATTTTTAAAGCCCACGCCGTGTAATTTCCCTTGGCCAGCATTGGGTAAGTTAGCCCAAACGATCCACCTTTGTTTTTCCCGTTATCCATCTTACAGTGCTGTCTCGAGAGTACTCTGAATATATGAGCTCTGATACCAAATGTAAAAACAGAACTATATATTTGAACTCTTTAACACAAGTAGATAAATCTGAAGAGCTTAATACGATACTTAGCTTCTTATTCAGCCAAAGAGATTACAAGAAGTACTTAAATAGAAACAAGAGTTGCTGGTTCCTAGAAAATAGCGACTACATTCCTACTCCTCATCTACTACTCCACGATCCTATAAAACAGGAAACAAACACCTAACTAAGCCTTAGCTGCAGTCCTGACTTAACAGCTGATTTATTTAAATACAAACTTCAAAATACGAAAACCAAATTTAAATTAAAACCAACAAATAGTTATTGTTATGTTTAATACAAAGTTTTATTGTTATTATTTTGTTTATGCGGGCATACCTGGTGTAACGACTGACAAACTATATATATTGATAAGAAGATACAAATTGACTTACAGATAGACTGGAAAATTGGAAAGAGGATGCATTCTGCTGAATAAGAGCTTTAATCACCTCTGCGATAAATTGAAAAATCACAAATTAAATCGGCAGGACAAGTTGAGTATGTGAGGATGATCCAATACATATATGAATATGATATACAAAAACGAAAAAGTAAGTTTCAAAGAAAAATTAAAAGAATGATCAGAAAGGTAGAACTGTAGGTTTCGAAAGAGGTAAGCGTGATCGCAGTCTCCTCGAGATGAACCTTTCTAGAGAATAACATTCAAATAATGAAACATTAGACTTAGTTTTAGGCATTTGTACGCAGAGTTAGTCAACTAATAAATTTGGTTGACAAGACTATTATGTTCTTGATTTTCTACTACTAAGTACTAATAATCCTCTTACTTCTCAGTATAGTACATTTTGTTTAATTATTAATGTGAATCTTAAGTACATGAACTTGAAGATATCTGCTATTTCTAGACTTCTTTTTATGCTAGGTTTCCAACTGACTCGAAGCTTAGATTATTAGGGAAAATTATACGCAGTAAGGGGGTAGAGGTCATGGATAGGCAACAAGATGCTTTAAAATCTAATGGAGCTTCCACACAATAAGGCAGTTAATGGCAAAAATGGATATATAAGATCATTATCAAATGCACTACCTAATAAGGATAGGTGTTCATCATGATTAAGGAAAGATCTTCTATAGCTACACCTAAAGTGTGTTCAACAAATGCATTTCTTGATGGTGATTTACTTGATGAGGTTTACATGTTTTTTCCTCTAGGTCACGTTAAACCCTTTAATGAATAATTACGCTGATCTTTTACCCAAACTACAGAAACCTTATAAGAATATAAGTAAGAGCTCGGCAATGGTTTTCTGAATAACAAGTAGTAGTTTTATTATCTAGAATTTTACAATCTCTAGCCAGTATTCTGCTTCTAATATTCAGCAAGGGATCTTGTTTTGCTGCTATTGTGATAAAAACAGATGAGGTTAGCCTTGCAAGAACTGATTTGCAGACATTAGTTTGGTATAGAAATACTAGATACAGAGTTCTGCATCAAAATTGGTATGTACCTGTTCCTTTAACAGTCTGCTTGAGATATGTCAATTTAAAATCTTATCAATACCCTAAGCAGGGGGGGCAAGAAAATATTTTCTATTAGTCGTAACAGATTAAATTGCAAGCGCCTTAGATAGTAACACAAGTTCTTTCTAATATATAGATAGATGCAACTAACCATAAGTCATTAGAAACATTTTCTATTCATATATTCTATTTTTTTCTAATAGTATCAATTTTCCATGAATATGTTATATGCATCCTCATTGACAATACGCAAGTAACCCGAGGATCAAAAAATTAAAAGTTACAAAGAGCATGTGCACCTTGTAATACGTAGTTAAGACCGTTTAAGGAGGATGTATCTGCAACTTCAGCTATATGGTTAAGCTTCCTTTGCAATACTCGTTCTTTGTCTGAAACTCCAACCTGATCAGCAAAGCACATAGAAAAACAAGCATACATATCATTATCAAATATTTTACAAGCTATCCCTCTCGAGGATTAAAAGCAATCATAATTATTATTTTATGAGCAAAGCACATAGAAAAGCAAGCATACATAATTATTAAATATTTTACAAACTATCTCTCTCCAAGATTAGTCAAGGTGCGCGTAAACTAGAACTAGTGTCCCTGGGACACCCACCTGCTTACTAAAAAAATTGTTCAAACTAGATTTGCATTTGACCTGGAAACAACAGAACAAAGTTCCTATAGTGTGGACTGGTGGCGCATCATCGTCCCAGGCATCAACAACCATTGCTACCATTGCACCAACAGCATAAATGTACACTATCCACGGATTATAATTCTTTCTAATACAGTGAAAATGGCAAGACTAGTGGCAATTGCAAGTACAAGTGTTGTCTTTGGCTTCTTCTTCGTTGTCTTTTTCCTTCATGTTGGCTTCATCTTCTTTTTCGTACTTAATGTTGCAATTGCATTGTGTGCAATTAGAATCACAAGTACATTTAAATATTATGTGCCTTGATTCGCGATAACAGATGTTAATTTTTTCTTAAGTCGGCCTTGATTAAAATAAATAATATATTAGGTTCTATGGAGTCCAGTGTTTCATTGGAGTCCGTGGAGTCCTTGTGCAACTAAAATGTAGCTTAAATTGTTGCAAAACATATCATTTTTCCAATGATATTCTACAAATATCACAATTTTATTGAAAATCTTGCAGATTGCACATATTTTACAAGTCTAACGTAGCAAAATATATTATTCTACAAAACATGTTTACTTTGCACAAAATAAATGTTCATGTTCCAGAATATACATATTGTACTTGTAAATATATGAGATTTGCATGATTTTATTGAAGTAATGATATTTGTGAAACATGTTTTGCAAGATAACAGGTTTTAGATAATATTTTATTTGCAGAACATAGATGGACTTTATAAGGTGAACTCCATGCAACTTTACTCTATAAGTGACTCATAATTTAACAATATCCGGTCACTAGTCAACTGTTTTTATATTTTAAAGCATTTTTAATCACATATTAAAAGATAGATGCACTCGTTATACTTTACTACCCTGTAACTAGTACAATTCTTGTTTGTTAAAATGATTATTATTTTATTATTTTTATTTTAAATATCATATATATTGTAGACATAGATGAAATATAATTATATGAATCCATTATATTAACGAAATTCAAGTAATTATATTTAATTTATTTTATTAAATAAAAAAAAATCATAAAGAAGCTCTCTTTTCTTCTTTTTTTTTTTAAAAAAAATATTTTAAATATTCCCAATCTCATTGATTAATTTATAAAATTCATACAAGATTGTGTAGTTAAATCGATTAAATTTTGATCACTGGGAGGATAGTAGTTTTAAAATTATCAAAGATTAATTTTTTAATTTCCAATCAAAAATCAACCAGAAATAGATTTATTTTATTTTTATTATATATAATTACAAATTTTAATTACCAAAATTAAATCAAAGTTGCACAATTTTTTAATTTAAAAAATCATTGAACTTTAATTAAAGAGTTTAGAGTAATTTTACAGTAGGATTCATAATAAAATCACACTTATCAAAAATTATTTTAAAGTAAAATTAAATTTAAAATTATTTTTTTTCCAAATTTTAATTGTTAAACTTTTTAGAATCCCATACAGTCTATCCAAGGTGAATTCCTTGTAATCTTGAGAGTTTCTTACTAAGATTGACATACATTTCCATTTCTTTGGTACAGATCTGAGGAATTTGAGTTTGAGTCCTTTGTTTAATGGACTCTTCCATACAACTTTAGAGCATTCAGCAGTTTTTGAAATCTACTGAAAATGTTAGTGAGTGACTCACTTTCTTCACTATGAAAATGCTCATATTGCTGAATTAACAGTTGCATTTTATTTTTCCTTACTTGCTCAGTTCTATCACATATGACCTGAATAGTATCCGAGACCTCTGTAGCAGTTTTGCAGTTTATGATGTTGTCAAACATGTCACCATCAACACCATTAAACAAAATATTCATGACCTTCTTATCCTTATGAACTTGTTTAATATCTGGATCAGACCATTCTGCTCTAGGCTTTGGGATGGATGGCTTATTTACTATCGTAGCTATCATAGGGACATGTGGGTCTTTCTCAATGCAGTCCACATATTCTTAATCTTGAGAGAGTAGATGCAGATGCATCTTCACCTTCTAATGGTGATGGGTGTCTTTATCCAGAAATGGAATTTTTACTCCAACATCCTTTCTGCTCATCTTGTTAGTTGTTGTGATCTTTAAACTCTTTGTTCTTCAAGAGCTTACTCTGATACCAATTGTTATTCCCTAACAATCTAGCAAAGAATTAGAGAAAGGGGGGTTGAATGTAATTCTGGCTACTTTTTCAATTTTAAGAACAGTTTTACTGTGAATATATAAATGTGTTTGATTTGGCTATGGTGCGGACTGAAAGTATGGATGAAATCAAAACACAAAGTAATTAAATACAAGTCTTTCAAAACTTTCTGGTGGATTGAACTTTTCCACCAGAGATATATATTAATATGAGAACTCTGTGATGCAATGTTTACACACAGCTGCTTACAAGTTGAACTTACAAAGAACAGAGAAATTCTTTACAGATGTAGCTTTATCTATTTCTCTGGTAATTGCTTAATAACTTGGATACAATTCAACTTGCTACACTTGGTTTATATATCACTAGGATATATGACAAAAAGATAAAAAAATAAGACAAAATGTCCCTAGTCTAATTTCATGCTACTTTATTTCTCCATCCAACATCTTTGAATAACTTCAGTTTAACATGATGAAAATGCTTCTTTATTCTCTAAAACCTGTAAATAGGCTGCAGAAATATGCTTCTAATCTTATTGTAACATAAGTTACCCTTTTAACGGATGTTAAAGTGATCATCCGATGAAGGCTACAAATTCACTGAATTAAATCTACTAAGTGTTTTGTTCAACATATCATCAAGTGCACTACATATTTCTAACAATCTCCCCCAATTTATGTCTACTGGAATTGTAGCCATAAATTAAGAGAAACTTGATAATAACAAAACACCCTATGAATACAGACAGATTTCTAGTAGATAAAATTAACAAGTGCTGCAATTTTTTGATAAACACAGAGAGGAAGGTTTGTAGAAAATTTCACAGGTCATTTTCAAGGTGCTCCTCTAGATTTAGCAAATTTAGCTTATTTCCTTGATTGTCTGAACTTCTTTCTCAATTTCACATTATTTTCTTCAATCTGGTGTTGGAGTTGCCTGTAGAATTCAAATTCATCCTCATTTGACTGATCCAACTTTTCTTGTATCTCCTTGAGAGTTTCATTGCTAGAATGTTTTATTTGATCTTCAAATTTGAAGAATCTTCTGATGTATTTTTCATCCTTGAACTCCATTATCCAATATGGCCTCAAATGTACCCTATCTCCAGTAAAAGGAATGGTTAATACTCTTTGTAGTGCATTTGGATTTCTTCTGTTGTTCATTATCTCCTCAATTTTGTTCAGTACCATTTTCTTGGCAACAATGTTAAATCCAAAATTCTTCTTTACTGAGGAGAAAATCTTCACCAAAACAGAATAACCTTCATTGAGAATTCTGTGAAGTGGCCAAGTCATCTCTCTTCCACCCTTGTACCTAAAGACTAATCTTTCTGGAAGATGTTTGTAAGCATCAATAACTCTAACTTTTTCTAGCTCATCCAGATAAAGATTTATGTCTGAGAATTCTTTAATGTCACAAATGAAGAGTTGATCTCCCTTGTTGACAATGGGTTTGGGTTTGGTCACTGACTTGAATTGAAGTTTGACAGACTTGACCATCTTGACTGCTCTTTTCTTTGTCTTTCTTGGTTTGACATAGATTGGAATGTTTAAATCAGGAAGAGGCAGGTTGTCCCAATTATAAGGAAATCTGAGGAGAAAGGAAACACACAAAGTCTATTAACAAAGTTGCATTATGGTGATGTACAGATGCTAGATGAAGCAATTATTTTATTACAGTCCATAATTCAAGATAAAAAGAATATTCCAGTACGCTTTGTGGTATATATTCAATATGCATATTCATTCTTATATTGGTTAATTGGTTATTTTTTATTTTTAATATCATGGTCGTATCTATATAATCTGGCTTGTTACTTTTCATGTCATTTATACTAGTTGATTTTTACCTACTACTATTGAAGGAAATAATGGAAACTAAACATAGTCTCTAGTCGTTAGTCCACCTTTTGAAGAAATCTATCTATTAATAAAATTAGATGTTGAAGAAATCTATCAAATTGTTGAATTGGGGTTGCCGGAAAGTGCCTGGAATCCGGCTAGGTTTTTTTAAACCTGGAAATACAAACTTACGACGGTTGTTCATCACATATTTCGTCGTAAATAGTCCCTAATTCCTAAAATATGACGTTTTTTCTGTCAGAAATTTCTAACTTACGACGCATTTTTCTGTCATAAAATTATGTTTTATCTTATTAAAAGTGGGTTCCATAAAGTAATATCCGACGTTTTTTCCGTCGGAAGTACATAACTTACGACGTTATTTTTCGTCGTATTGATTATGTGGTCCCCTACTTCCTAACTTGCGACGCGATTTTATCTTGTGACGAAAAAACGAACTTACTACTCGACCAAAAATGACGATTTTTTCCTTTATAAATGGCTCAATTATGACGATTTCAGTTCAAAAAAACCGTCGTAAATGGCCAGATTTGTTGTAGTGTATCAGGTACAAGCTTTTAGATATTCTTTAAAACTTTGATACTGTGTCATTCTATTGTGTAAAATATGTACATCTTAAATGCCTTTGATGTGGTGTTACATAGTACCAAGTTTTGTGGTTTTCATTTATAGACGCTGGCCACGGTTTAAGTTGGGATACACCAAATATAGAGATGCTGGTTGATTTTTTGAATTATTATCAGAACTGGGATCCTTCCTACACAAGGCAGAGGATATTGCATAGCTGCTACACATGTTTCGTCCCAAACGACGTACCAGCTTAAAAATTTGGATTCTTAGTTTTCTTACAACTTGTATTATATGTCCTACGCTAGAGTGTACTGATGATGATAGATGTATTGGTTGAATGATAATTAGTTGAATGTATTTTCTAAATTGTGCAATGGACATATATTTTATGACTCCAAGGTTTTTAATTTTGTAAATGCATCAATTTTCTTGTAACAAAATGGTTGTCTAATAATTCAATATACATCATTTTTACTGTGAAAAAGCTTATATAAAAGAATAAAATATACATCACTTTTGTTGTGTTAAAAATGATGTCAAAAAGTACAATATACATTAGTTTCTCTGTGTTGAAATCGAAGTCTAAAAATTGATAGACATCACTGTTTTGAAGGAAATATATGTCTAATGGGCTGAAAGACATCGGTGTATGGCCGATGTCTACAATAGACATCACCGACATCAATATCTGTTGCAAAACAACATAGACATCGCCGAAAATCGACGTCTATGGACATTTTTCTTGTAGTATATTGATTCATAGCAATTTTTATGGATCTTGTACATTATATCATAAAGGGGAGATGATGGGATGAGATTATCATTAAAGATACATCTTATAAAGCACATTCCTATGATGGGGGTAAGTGGTGTAGGAAATGTAACAGGTACATTGGAATAGTGGACAATGTGCCACGGAGAAATTCATGTTAAATTGCTACTTGCAATATTATGATCAAACAACATTTCTTTCATGCTACTTTTATAGGCCAATTTTTTTGCTTTTCTTTAACTCACCTACTAGCTCGATTTTACTTTTTTTTAGCCGAATTTGATTTTAGTTTAATGTTTTCTCAATGGATCAATGAAGTATTTCTAAAAAAATTGCATGCAAGTTGTCAATGAAATGAAGGAATTAAGAATTCTAAGACTTTTGAATAAAGAACTTACATATCTTAAAATAATCCAAAAAAATTCAAAAAACACAGTGACCACTTTTTATTTGGGGGATTGAAGTTGGTAAATAAGCTCACTTTCATAATTTTATTCTTTTGATAACTTAATTAAATATTTACCTTTGATTTTTCAATAATGAAATTGTTGACTTTGTTTTATTATTGGTAATATTGTAATTTAAATGTGAATTGGAGTTTAAATTTTACATCATTTCTCTCTTGGAAAAAAAGACTTTTTGAGAAAAAAAACTCGTACCTTCACCTACTAAATTAAATATTATTTACTTGAAAATAGTTAATTTTTTGAAACAGGTAAATTTATGATGATATATAGAGGGTGTGCATATTGTGTATTGAGATTGCTAAATTTGATCTTTAAGGAAGAAATAAAAATGATAGAATAAATGATAAATTTGCTTCACACATATCATTTTTTGGAATAACAATTCAATTAAAATAATAATTGACAAAATATATTTAATATTATCAAGTATTACAAAATATTGTAGAATTATTATTAAAACTACAATGATATATGTTGAAAAAAAAATAATGTATATATTACTGAAATATATATTGATAACAGCTATATTGGTAACGGCTATATTGATAACCTCTAAACCCTAGAAAACTCCCCTCCTAGAAAACTCCGCTCCTAGAAAACTCAGCCCCTAGAGCCCCTAGAAAACTCTGCCCTGTATTGTATCTATAAATCCCTTTTCACAAGCCCTCTCCCGATCAACATCTTCAATTACAAAAATCCCCAATTACAAAACACAAGCTCAGACATTTTACAACAGATCTGAAGATGTCTTCATTCAACACACCTATAGCTTCCCAACCCAACTACCCCCCACATTCTCAACCCAACCACCTCCCACAGTTTCCACCTAAGAAGGTCCCGCGTGTGCACAAGTTTAGGTCACTGGCCGATTTATATCAGGCCACAAAACAAGTTAATATACCAGTCGATTCTCGGCCCCATCTTCCCAACATCTCCCGCCCCCCAGTCCACCCAAAAGAGAAATATATAGAAGATCTCCTGAAGGCAACCATAGTTGTTGTGGCTCCACATATTTATTACAATGAGCTCACATGTAAGATATGTGGATTTGGGGACAAAGAGGACCAAATATTGATATGTGATGATTGTGATAATGGGTTTCATATGAAGTGTCTGAGACCGGCTGTTCTTGAAATTCCCCCTGAAAACTGGTATTGTGATGGTTGCCGCAGTAAGCACCCAGAAGGTATCTGTCACTCTACTTCATTACATTGTATGTTTGTGCGCGTCCTAATAAAATTAATATCTAAGTTTTAGTGGCACGGATCTGAAATACAAGTTAGTAATAATTGTTGTGACCTAAGTGTTGATTTGAGATTACAATTGTTACAATTGTTAATAATCCACTGGTTGTAGAACTTGTGTAACTTTAAAAATCAAAGTAAGGTAAATAGGAAAAATGTGGTCCTGAAATTTTTTTTATTTAATTTTACAATTTGGATTTCTTTTTAAATTTGATTTGATTATATTGCAGAATCAAGGAAGAGGTATTTTGGGATTATAGCAAAATACATTTCACCCGAAGGTAAGATTTTATTATTTTTAAATCAAGTTATTGATCATTTTTGGAATTGTGTACATATATATATGTTGTTAATCTATTTTTATTGTTATTTAGTACATGAAGTGTTTTAATTTTAATTTTAATTTTGCTAATTTCCATATTATGTGACATAATTTTGTATTTTATCAATAGCATATTGTTTTATTAGTACTAATATTGTCAAAAGCAAAAACAGACCATAAATCCCCCTAACTTCTTTGCAGCAGGTAGGGGCCTATCTCTCAAAGTTGTGTACATCATTTAAACTAACTAGGTACAACTAAAGATGTGCTAATTTACTTAGTTGTATTATGCATTATTGTCATGACCTCATATTTTGATAGCTATCTTATATATTGTTGATATTTTACTTCCTCAAAAAAGGCTAAACGTTTGCCAAAAAAATCTACAAAATTTCTTCCGTACGTTCCAGCAAATGATGTTGAGAGTAGGAACAGACAAATGGATTCTCTACGTTTTGCTCTGCAGAGTAAGAACGTAGCATTTAGTGATAAACTGACATACTCACATGACATGGCTCCTAAATCTGCTAATCAATCCAAGTATGAGGCAGATGACATCCAGGTATATACATTTTAAATTTTAATTATAGGAGCACAACTCGTTTCCTTTGTTAAGTAATGTTCTTTTCTTTTCGAATTTATCTTAATTGAATGCACATTGTATTTAATGTTATATTTCTTATTTGGTTAGGAACTATCTACCGAAGATTACATAACAATAAAGAAATGTAAAGCAATGATGAAAGGAGGAAAATGTCCTCCTCTTAAAGTTGTTTTTGATGAAGTGGAAGGGTATAAAACATATTTGATAGATTAATTGGGTTTTGTTATTAATTATACAGATAGAATGTATATTAATTATGCATTTTTGCATTTCCAGGTACAAAGTTGAAGCAGATGGTCCAATCAAAGCCATGACTTTTCTTGCTGAGTATACAGGAGATGTAGATTTTGTCAGGAATCGGAGAGATGATGAGAATTTTGATAGCTTTATGACCCTCCTTACTTACAGAGACTCAGAAGAAGAAGATGGTCTCTTTATTTGCCCGGACAAGCGGGGAAATATAGCTGGCTTCATCAGTGGCATTAACAACCATTCTGCGTAAGTATTTATGTGGTTCATACCCTTTAATTCTATATTTTTCGTTGTCTAAAAAATATGGATACCCATACCAAAATATTGACTAGTGCTGTAAAAATACAGGGAGGGAAGAAAGAAGAAAAACCTCAAATCTGTGAGGTACAATGTTCGTGGTAAATGTCATGTTTATCTTATCGCTCTTCGTAATATAAAAAAGGGAGAACGACTTTGTTTCGATTATAATGGACAAGATAATGGATATGATACACAACATTTTATTTAGGAGGCATCCTAGGAATGAACATTTTTTTACCAATGTACTCATTCTTCATATTTGTTATTTTGTTATATATTTTAGTAAGGCTAAATGACTTATAATACATGTAGTTGTTGATATGTAGTTTCAGATTAATGACTTATAATAGCTACAAATTTTAGTTTCCGCAATAAATAGAATAAATTTATAACAACTAAATTAAGAGATTACATAATATATTTTGAAACCACGGTATTGTATAAGTCACATATAAAGCATTAAGAAAGTGCCACAACCTCTCCAGCATTACACACATGTAACCTACATCCGGGAGCTAATCCACAGTTTCCTTTTTCACAACCATGAAGAAAGAACAAGAAATTATTTTTTAGAAAAATTCTAATTTTATTCTTTAACCCCTAAATCTCACATTCTAATCAACTTCTATAAATTTGTTTTCTCCAAACATAGAATTATGTTCCTTCCTCTTGCAAGTTTATATATTTATATATATATTCTTGTTACAAATTTTTGAAGATCAGTTTTATGCACAGGGGCAAGTTTACTCACAAAAGTACTTAACATATTTCATATTGTATTAAATAAGTGATAAATTTGACACTGAATCAAACTTTGTGAGCTCCTTTATAAGTTTGATACCATATTAAGTAAAGAACTCATTTTAAAACTATAAAGTGTTAAAATTAGAAGGCCTAATAAAAATGAATTTATATTACAGTCTAACAATGATAAGTTTTCATGTAGTTTTCATAGTCCATTGGTGTAGCACCTGCCTATAACTTCCAAGAAAATTACTAATCAAATTTTATTATAATAAAGAGCAACTTCAACAAATTTCTAAAACTTTATATAGAATATATATATATATATATATAGTCCTCTAAGATACAAAACTTGTCTCATTCCAAGCAATATCTCGTTTCCTACGTCCTAACTTATTTTTTAATAATCAAATTTACTTATGAATTGGGAGAGAGAGAAATGAAGCTATCAAAAAGTAAAAAGTAAGTGATATGTACTAGTTAGGGAAGATATCACACTACAAGAAACACACAATACAAGAAATATGGCTTTTTTTGACCAGCTTATTTCGACCAACTCAAAATAATGACAAGAAATGATCGTGCAGAAATATCGGCGATCAGTATATGTGTATTACCGACCGCTTATTCTGACCACGGTCAAAGATTGTCAAATATTTTTTACTCTTGCTCGTGTGGTGTCTAGATCAAACAAAATTCTGATCAAGTAAATTGAATGTTGTTCGGTCGATAAATGTAAAAGTCAAACCTTGTTGAATAACCGTTAAATTGATCTACACATCAGCTAACTTCGACCAGTATACCAATCGGGTGTTGGTCGGTTTTTCTCGGGTGAAAAAGATGATCTCTAATTTTCTCTGCATTTATGAGAAAATGAAATATTTATGTTTTTTGACCGATTATGGTTATATATTCATGCATATGATCTATTTACTTATAGTTTATATCATCTTTTGATTTTTTTTTCAAAATTGATAAGTTAATCTTGAGGTATATTACATACACACACATATATATATATTGATGATGGTTATAAGCGTGTGTGTTCATGCGCGCATGTCTTTATGTATGAATATGGAGTATATATATGATCTAACATATTTTGTTTGTATTTTTTATAAATGTAGGCATGGATGCGAAAGATCGTTTCTACAGGAAAGTCGTCTGGTAACTCACTGAAGCGAAGGAAAACTTATCGAAGCTTGAACAAAAGATGTAGGAGAAGAAGATCGAAAATTAACTAATTTATGAGATGGAGAAGTGTGGGATCACGATGGAGGAATTTGAAGAGCAATTGAAGGTGATCGAGTATTTTAAGATGACTTACAGCCATATTAGAGAATGTTGAATGTTGTTTGTTTTTTGTTTTAATTATGGTAATTTATTCGGTGTAGGTATGAACTGCGATTTAAATTTTTTTGGATTGTAAATGATGAACAGTGGATTTAATTATTGATTTTTTATTTGAAATTAAAAAAATTTCCTGATAGCTTTAAAACTATCGGGCAAATTTTTAAGACATGATATAACCAATACCGACCAACTATTACGACTGATCTACTTAATCATGACCGATTGTGGCTTTTCTTGGGATTTATGCGAACAATGACCATATTCATTATATATCGATCGAACTCATACAATACGGCCGATATCAGCCAGTCATTTCTATTTTTTAATCTAACTTATCATCTGACTCTATACCAACCACATTCGTCGGTAATTACACAGACAAATTTACCGAATGAGGCAACAGTCGGTAATATTTATCTATTGCGACCAACTTTAGGACCAAACATGATTGCAATTAGACATATTAAATTTTTCAACCAACCTATTTGATTGATTGGTGTGAGATATAATATTTTAATCACATGAAAGTTCGGAAAGTGACCAATGGGGTTGCTTTGGAGGTTTTTCAGTTATTTTTGCTCATAGTACTTCTTGACGTCATTTTTTGTATAATTTTAAGCTATTTACACACACACAGACATATATATATATATGTTATATATATATATATATTTGTGTGTATGTAGATCTTGTATTTTATGAATTATCAAATTTGTTGACGAACCTGAAGATTTGGAATTGTAAGTTTATTTTGTCCATGTAATTGTAAATTTCTTTGTATTTATGTGTAATATATTTATGTGTAGGTGTAATAAATTTGTGTGTGTAATAAACTTATGTATGTTTGTGTAATAAATGTTTACGTGTAATTAGTTGATGAGTATATTTGTATTTGTGTGTATTATAATTATGTGTGTAATGAATGTGTCTGTGAAATTGGTAGACGATGAGTATATTTGTATGTATAATAAATTTTTTACGTGTACTAAAATTTTGTACGAGTAATAATCTTATGTTTGTGAATTGATTAGACCAAAAAATATGTATATGTAGATGTCGTCCATGCTTAATTGGGATTGGATTTCTCGATGTTCAGAAAATCGATTTATATCATCAAATGATGAATATAGGAAATGTGTCGATGCATTTATTGAATTTGTTAGTGTACATTGAATTAAGGGAGAAAAAATAAGGCGCCCATGTAATACATGTGAAAATGGTAATTTTTTCAAGTTTGATGGAGTGAGAAATCATTTCCTTATGGATGGTTTTTTGGAAACTTATAAAGTGTGGGAGGTACATGATGAAAAAAATTAGGACCGAATACGAGCTTGTTCGCGAACATAAATGGGTCGAGTCGAACAGAAAAAATTCAGACCAACCGCTATTTGACTGTAAAAATAACTTATCAAATAATTTTTTTCGAAACTTTGGTTATATAACTAAAATATATATATCTTGACATCCATATGGTTGGATAGATTAAAGATATTTTTAAAAAAATTAAAACACCAATTCATGACTAAAAACTAGTTAGCGGTGGTAGTCAAACTAATGCTTGATTGTTAAAATAACAAACCGAATAAAGTTATCTTGATCTGAAACTTTGGTTATATTACTAAAATATATTTATTTTGACATCCATATGGTTGGATCGATGATAAATTTTTTAAAATAAGTTGAGACACCAATATAGTAGTGAATACTAGTTAGTAGTACTAGTCAAACTAATACTTGACACGGAGAATATATCATGCTGTCTAAAGAATTACCTCGTTTAGATATGCTGGATTTCCGGGTTAAAAACATGTTAGGATAATAAAAAGTGAAAAGTACGAGTGTGCATGTCGGTTTGTGCTCATTTTTCCGAAATAATGTTTTTGGTTCGGTTAACCGTTTATTGGTTCATGTTTTTTTAAAAAAAATTTTCTACCTAATTTTAATATGTTTACAAATTTAATAGTTATTAGCTTGAAAATATTATAGCATAAAAGAAAATATAATTTAAAATTCATTATAATAACACAATTTATATTTACAAAATGAGCTTATAATCAAATTTAAATTTTTAAAAAAACTATAGAAGACTGGTGGTGTTACTGTAAAAGAGGGTAGGGATTGACACTAAAGTGATAAAGTATTAAGAATTCTACACACGAGCTTCTATTTAAAGATCAATTTGTGTTCATCTATTATTTATATTAAATAATAATATTGGAGTTCAACGAACAAATTTAATTATGAATACTCTAATATATATTTATAAAATATTTATTTCAATTATTAATAATCATTTATTACTTCATAATTAATAATTATATTTATATCTACCTCATTATTATATAACATAATTTACTCATTTATAATTTTATTAATATTTATTAATACTTACATTATTATCTATGTCATATTTATTTCATCTGATCACTAATTTATAACATATTATTATATAATATAATTAAATCATTGTTAATTTCATTAATATTTATTAATACTTACATTATTATCTATGTCATATTTATTTCATCTTATAACTCATTTATAAGAATTTATTATTTGGTATGTATTTAACATGCATATTTATCTATAGCTCATTATCATTATCATATAGTGATTGTGTATATATGCATGTGTACATACATTAATACATACATATTAACATATATACTAATACTATATTATTGAATAGTTTTATTATTATAATAGCTTTTACAAGTATGTTCGTACTCAATTTGCTGCTGCTATTAACTCTATTCGTTCAGATAATGCACCTGAATTTGCAGATGTTACTTGCACTCAATTTTACAAAATTTATGGAATTATTCATCAAAAATCTTGTGTAAATCGACCCTAGCAAAATGCCAAGGTTGAGAGAAAGCACATGCAAATTCTAGAGATTGCAAGATGTTTGAAATTTCAATGTGGACTTTCTTTGTCCTACTGGGGAGAGTTTGTGATGACTGCCACTTACCTAATAAACAGACTACCCACACAAGCCTTAAATAACAAAATCCCATATGAAATACTTCACAAAGAGCCTACGTCATTTAACAATTTGAGAGCCTTTGGTTGTTTGATACTTGCGTCTAACCCAAGCCAAACTCATGATAAATTTGAACCGAGATCAGTACCTTGTGTGATAATTGGATACCCTCCTAACCCGAAAGGCTACAAATTACTGAACTTGACAAATATGCAGATGTTTGTTACTCGAGATGCCATATTTCACGAGACTGTGTTTCCCTTAAATCCTACCTCACCCCAAACATATGTTCACCCTGTTCCTTGTATAATGCCACAACTGCCTAAATTGAAAGATACTAGTGATGATGACATATTTGTCACTGAGACAGATGAAGCACCAGATATGTGACAATGAGGAAACATCTCAGGACTCCCCAGTGTTAAGAAGATCTACGAGAGTCACAAAAACACCTGCTTGGTTGGAAAACTTTGTTCATACAGCACTACCAAATGCCAACATATCGTATGTTGCTGATCAAGTTGTCAATCCTCAATTTAATTATTTCTTGGCATCTCTATCCAACAACAATGATCCTGTAACATTCAATTAAGCAGTGCAAGAAGCACATTAGGTAGACGCTATGAACAGAGAGTTGTCAGCTCAGGAGGACAATGGAATGTGGGAAGTCACTACACTACCACCAAACAAGAAAGCCATTGGGTGCAAATGGTTGTTCAAAACTAAATTTAATCCAGACGGGACAGTTGAGAGGCATAGAGCTCGATGAACATTCAATTAAGCTTACTATAGTTAGAACATTACTAGATATGGCTGCAATGAACGACTGGATTGCTATTCAGATGGACGTCACAAATGCTTTTCTACACGGTGACCTTCTTGAGACTGTGTATATGAAATGTCCTATACATCAAGCTTCTACACCATAAAAACTGGTGTGCAAGCTTGTAAAATCTTTGTACGGTTTGAAGCAAAGTCCCCTACTCTGGTTCAATAAACTCTCACAAAATCTGATCACGCTAGGTTACTTGCAATCAAAGACTGATTACAGTCTCTTCACAAACAGGAAGGAATTAAAAATCACCCTTGTGCTAGTATATGTAGACAATCTACTCATTTCTGGAAATTCCAATGAGGAAATCAACTCTCTCAAAGATCTGTTGTCAAAGTCATTTCACATGAAGGATCTGGGAAAAAGCTTCATCTTTTGTTGACAAAAAGAAAACCCACATCATACGACTGAAATCATTGACTAAAAGTAAGAAGTACCTCTTTCCAGATGGGGTCGGTGGAGAGATTGGTCCGCATAAGTCACCGTGGACCAGCTCTAACCATTTGCTAGATGCATAGCTTGACTGAGAGGGAAACGGAGTCCGTGTTTGCTTCGCCATGAGACATCCCTTGCATACTTCAGTAGGTTGAAGCAATCTGGGTAAACCTACAACCATATCATTTTCCTTCATGATGGACATTGCGTTAAAATTGACGTGGCCTAGGCGACAGTGCCATAGCCATGACTCTTCTTCCATCTTTGTATTCTGTATAAATAAGCAGGCACCTGGTGACTCTTCCAGCATAATTTTATACAGCCGATTCACAGACCTCTTAACTTTCATCAACGCCCTCCCATCTTTCTCATAAACCCACAATAGATCACCATGCATTACCACCTTGTTACCTTCTTCCGACATCTGTCCAAGACTTATAATATTGTTGCACAGGCATGGAATATAGAATACATTAGCAAATATTCTTTCTTCTCCATTTTTACACTTAAAAGTGATTGACCCTTTCCCTTTTATATTCACGGTTGACCCGTCTCCAAACTTTACCTCACCTGTTATTCCTTCATCCAGCGTCGAGAATTTTGTTTTATCTCCGGTCATATGATTACTAGCTCCATTGTCCAAGTACCATACTTGTGACGTTCTCTTCGCTATTGGGTTTGTCTCCAATCTCGGGATTACTTTCTCTTCGTTCAGCAACACCATTTGTGTCTTACTTTCATCTAGCTCAGACGGCAATAATGCAGGCTCGTCATCTTTGATTTCCACCAGATTTGCTTCAGACTTTTGATTTCTTTCTCGACGAGGCCTCCTGCAATCTGCAGCATAATGCCCCAGCATATTACAATTGAAACACCTCACAGTGCTTTTGTCTCGACTGATGCCTTTGAAACCACGACCACCTCGCCAATTGTTAGTCCCATCAGTGTTGCCTGTACGTTTTAGCCAGTCCTCCCATGTGAGTAAAAGTTTAGTGTCATTTTTCTCACGCCTGGACCACTCCTCCTCTGTCAACAACAACTTACTCCCTGCTGTCTCATTCTGCCCTTTCAATCTTTCCTCATGAGCTTGAAGCGAACCAACGGTCTCTTCAACTGTCATTTTCTCTAAATCTCCAAACTGCTCGATTGTTGAAGCTATTTGGAGAAATCTGGACGGAACCGCTCGAAGCAATTTCTTAACAACATATGATTCGTGCATTTCCTCTCCTAAAGCTCGAATGGTAGACACCAGACCATTGAGCTTCATATAAAAGTCATCAAGTTGCTCACCATCATTCATCCGTAAAGTCTCGAACTCCGCCTTAAGTGTCTGCACTCTGGCCTTCTTTACACGATCAGCTCCCTGGCACATGACTTTAATGGCTTCCCACCCCTCTTTGGCTATTTTCTTTTCAGCGATGGATAATAACATGTCTTCAGGTATGCCCTGATAAATCATGGCCAAGACAATCTTGTCACTCTTCTCATCTTTGGGGTCAGGCGCTTCTATCGCATTCCATACTCCCTGGGCCTGCATAAACACTCTCATTTTTAAAGCCCACGCCGTGTAATTTCCCTTGGCCAACATTGGGTAAGTTAGCCCAAACGATCCACCTTTGTTTTTCCCGTTATCCATCTTACAGTGCTGTCTCGAGAGTACTCTGAATATATGAGCTCTGATACCAAATGTAAAAATAGAACTATATATTTGAACTCTTTAACACAAGTAGATAAATCTGAAGAGCTTAATACGATACTTAGCTTCTTATTCAGCCAAAGAGATTACAAGAAGTACTTAAATAGAAACAAGAGTTGCTGGTTCCTAGAAAATAGCGACTACATTCCTACTCCTCATCTACTACTCCACGATCCTATAAAACAGGAAACAAACACCTAACTAAGCCTTAGACTGGAAAATTGGAAAGAGGATGCATTCTGCTGAATAAGAGCTTTAATCACCTCTGCGATAAATTGAAAAATCACAAATTAAATCGGCAGGACAAGTTGAGTATGTGAGGATGATCCAATACATATATGAATATGATATACAAAAACGAAAAAGTAAGTTTCAAAGAAAAATTAAAAGAATGATCAGAAAGGTAGAACTGAAGGTTTCGAAAGAGGTAAGCGTGATCGCAGTCTCCTGGAGATGAACCTTTCTAGAGAATAACATTCAAATAATGAAACATTAGACTTAGTTTTAGGCATTTGTACGCAGAGTTAGTCAACTAATAAATTTGGTTGACAAGACTATTATGTTCTTGATTTTCTACTACTAACTACTAATAATCCTCTTACTTCTCAGTATAGTACATTTTGTTTAATTATTAATGTGAATCTTAAGTACATGAACTTGAAGATCATAATTCTTTAATAATATTTACCAGCACTATAACAGCAAGCTCAACTATTGTTTCTTCTTAATAATTTCCTGCTGTATTTGTGTTGTTTTTACAAACATTCTCATGATCACCTATATTGCCGATGCTGATTTTCAAGCTTCTGATTAAACTCTGATTCATAGTTCTTCTTCAGCTGATTCATCTTTAATAAAAAATATTGTGCGTGTCACTTCCTCAGATATCTGCTATCTCTAGACTTCTTTTTATGCTAGGTTTCCAACTGACTCGAAGCTTAGATTATAAGGGAAAATTATACGCAGTAAGGGGGTAGAGGTCATGGATAGGCAACAAGATGCTTTAAAATCTAATGGAGCTTCCACACAATAAGGCAGTTAATGGCAAAAATGGATATATAAGATCATTATCAAATGCACTACCTAATAAGGATAGGTGTTCATCATGATTAAGGAAAGATCTTCTATAGCTACACCTAAAGTGTGTTCAACAAATGCATTTCTTGATGGTGATTTACTTGATGAGGTTTACATGTTTTTTCCTCTAGGTCACGTTAAACCCTTTAATGAATAATTAAGCTGATCTTTACCCAAACTACAGAAACCTTATAAGAATATAAGTAAGAGCTCGGCAATGGTTTTCTGAATAACAAGTAGTAGTTTTATTATCTAGAATTTTACAATCTCTAGCTAGTATTCTGCTTCTAATATTCAGCAAGGGATCTTGTTTTGCTGCTATTGTGATAAAAACAGATGAGGTTAGCCTTGCAAGAACTGATTTGCAGACATTAGTTTGGTATAGAAATACTAGATAC
This sequence comes from Apium graveolens, assembly GCF_009905375.1. NCBI lineage: Eukaryota > Viridiplantae > Streptophyta > Magnoliopsida > Apiales > Apiaceae > Apium > Apium graveolens. Next base: position 69,417 of record NW_027417788.1, on the reverse strand, counting down.
AGAGTTCTGCATCAAAATTGGTATGTACCTGTTCCTTTAACAGTCTGCTTGAGATATGTCAATTTAAAATCTTATCAATACCCTAAGCAGGGGGGGCAAGAAAATATTTTCTATTAGTAGTAACAGATTAAATTGCAAGCGCCTTAGATAGTAACACAAGTTCTTTCTAATATATAGATAGATGCAACTAACCATAAGTCATTAGAAACATTTTCTATTCATATATTCTATTTTTTCTAATAGTATCAATTTTCCATGAATATGTTATATGCATCCTCATTGACATACGCAAGTAACCCGAGGATCAAAAAATTAAAAGTTACAAAGAGCATGTGCACCTTCTAATAGGTAGTTAAGACCGTTTAAGGAGGATGTATCTGCAACTTCACCTATATGGTTAAGCTTCCTTTGCAATACTCGTTCTTTGTCTGAAACTCCAACCTGATCAGCAAAGCACATAGAAAAACAAGCATACATATCATTATCAAATATTTACAAGCTATCCCTCTCCAGGATTAAAAGCAATCATAATTATTATTTTATGAGCAAAGCACATAGAAAAGCAAGCATACATAATTATTAAATATTTACAAACTATCTCTCTCCAAGATTAGTCAAGGTGCGCGTAAACTAGAACTAGTGTCCTGGGACACCCACGCTGCTTACTAAAAAAATTGTTCAAACTAGATTTGCATTTGACCCTGGAAACAACAGAACAAAGTTCCTATAGTGTGGACAGGTGGCGCATCATCGTCCCAGGCATCAACAACCATTGCTACCATTGCACCAACAGCATAAATGTACACTATCCACGGATTATAATTCTTTCTAATACAGTGAAAATGGCAAGACTAGTGGCAATTGCAAGTACAAGTGTTGTCTTTGGCTTCTTCTTCGTTGTCTTTTTCCTTCATGTTGGCTTCATCTTCTTTTTCGTACTTAATGTTGCAATTGCATTGTGTGCAATTAGAATCACAAGTACATTTAAATATTATGTGCCTTGATTCGGGATAACAGATGTTAATTTTTTCTTAAGTCGGCCTTGATTAAAATAAATAATATATTAGGTTCTATGGAGTCCAGTGTTTCATTGGAGTCCGTGGAGTCCTTGTGCAACTAAATGTAGCTTAAATTGTTGCAAAACATAATCATTTTTCCAATGATATTCTACAAATATCACAATTTATGGAAAATCTTGCAGATTGCACATATTTTACAAGTCTAAACGTAGCAAAATATATTATTCTACAAAACATGTTTACTTTGCACAAAATAAATGTTCATGTTCCAGCATATACATATTGTACTTGTAACATATATGAGATTTGCATGATTTTATTGAGTAATGATATTTGTGAAACATGTTTTGCAAGATAACAGGTTTTAGATAATATTTTATTTGCAGAACATAGATGGACCCATGCAACTTTACTATAAGTGACTCATAATTTAACAATATTCCGTCACTAGTCAACTGTTTTTATATTTTAAAGCATTTTTAATCACATATTAAAAGATAGATGCACTCGTTATACTTTACTACCCTATAACTAGTACAATTCTTGTTTGTTAAAATGATTATTTTATTATTTTTATTTTAAATATCATATATATTGTAGACATAGATGAAATATAATTATATGAATCCATTATATTAACGAAATTCAAGTAATTATATATAATTTATTTTATTAAATAAAAAAAAATCATAAAGAAGCTCTCTTTTCTTCTTTTTTTTTTAAAAAAAATATTTTAAATATTCCCAATCTCATTGATTAATTTATAAAATTCATACAAGATTGTGTAGTTAAATCGATTAATTTTGATCACTGGGAGGATAGTAGTTTTAAAATTATCAAAGATTAATTTTTAATTTCCAATCAAAAATCAACCAGAATAGATTTATTTTATTTTATTATATATAATTACAAATTTTAATTACCAAAATTAAATCAAAGTTGCACATTTTTTAATTTAAAAAATCATTGAACTTTAATTAAAGAGTTTAGAGTAATTTTACAGTAGGAATCATAATAAAATCACATTTATCAAAAATTATTTAAAGTAAAATTAAATTTAAAATTATTTTTTTCCAAATTTTAATGGTTAAACTTTTTAGAATCCCATTACAGTCTATCCAAGGTGGAATTCCTTGTAATCTTGAGAGTTTCTTACTAAGATTGACCATACATTCCATTTCTTGGTACAGATCTGAGGAATTTGAGTTTGAGTCCTTTGTTAATGGACTCTTCCATACAACTTTAGAGCATTCAGCAGTTAGTTGAAATCTACTGAAAATGTTAGTGAGTGACTCACTTTCTTTCACTATGAAAATGCTCATATTGCTGATTAACAGTTGCATTTTATTTTCCTTACTTGCTCAGTTCTATCACAGATGACCTGATAGTATCGAGACCTCCTGTAGCAGTTTTGCAGTTTATGATGTTGTCAAACATGTCACCATCAACACCATTAAACAAATATTCATGACCTTCTTATCCTTATGAACTTGTTTAATATCTGGATCAGACCATTCTGCTCTAGGCTTTGGGATGGATGGCTTATTTACTATCGTAGCTATCATAGGGACATGTGGGTCTTTCTCAATGCAGTCCACATATTCTTAATCTTGAGAGAGTAGATGCAGATGCATCTTCACCTTCTAATGGTGATGGGTGTCTTTATCCAGAAATGGAATTTTTACTCCAACATCCTTTCTGCTCATCTTGTTAGTTGTTGTGATCTTTAAACTCTTTGTTCTTCAAGAGCTTACTCTGATACCAATTGTTATTCCCTACAATCTAGCAAAGAATTAGAGAAAGGGGGGTTGAATGTAATTCTGGCTACTTTTTCAATTTTAAGAACAGTTTTACTGTGAATATATAAATGTGTTTGATTTGGCTATGGTGCGGACTGAAAGTATGGATGAAATCAAACACAAAGTAATTAAATACAAGTCTTTTCAAAACTTTCTGGTGGATTGAACTTTTCCACCAGAGATATATATTAATATGAGAACTCTGTGATGCAATGTTTACACACAGCTGCTTACAAGTTGAACTTACAAAGAACAGAGAAATTCTTTACAGATGTAGCTTTATCTATTTCTCTGGTAATTGCTTAATAACTGGATACAATTCAACTTGCTACACTTGGTTTATATATCACTAGGATATATGACAAAAAGATAAAAAAATAAGACAAAATGTCCCTAGTCTAATTTCATGCTACTTTATTTCTCCATCCAACATCTTTGAATACTTCAGTTTAACATGATGAAATGCTTCTTTATTCTCTAAAACCTGTAAATAGGCTGCAGAAATATGCTTCTAATCTTATTGTAACATAAGTTACCCTTTTAAACGGATGTTAAAGTGATCATCCGATGAAGGCTACAAATTCACTGAATTAAATCTACTAAGTGTTTTGTTCAACATATCATCAAGTGCACTACATATTTCTAACAATCTCCCCCAATTTATGTCTACTGGAATTGTAGCCATAAATTAAGAGAAACTTGATAATAACAAAACACCCTATGAATACAGACAGATTTCTAGTAGATAAAATTAACAAGTGCTGCAATTTTTTGATAAACACAGAGAGGAAGGTTTGTAGAAAATTTCACAGGTCATTTCAAGGTGCTCCTCTAGATTTAGCAAATTTAGCTTATTTCCTTGATTGTCTGAACTTCTTTCTCAATTTCACATTATTTTCTTCAATCTGGTGGTGGAGTTGCCTGTAGAATTCAAATTCATCCTCATTTGACTGATCCAACTTTTCTTGTATCTCCTTGAGAGTTTCATTGCTAGAATGTTTTATTTGATCTTCAAATTTGAAGAATCTTCTGATGTATTTTTCATCCTTGAACTCCATTATCCAATATGGCCTCAAATGTACCCTATCTCCAGTAAAAGGAATGGTTAATACTCTTTGTAGTGCATTTGGATTCTTCTGTTGTTCATTATCTCCTCAATTTTGTTCAGTAACCATTTTCTTGGCAACAATGTTAAATCCAAAATTCTTCTTTACTGAGGAGAAAATCTTCACCAAAACAGAATAACCTTCATTGAGAATTCTGTGAAGTGGCCAAGTCATCTCTCTTCCACCCTTGTACCTAAAGACTAATCTTTCTGGAAGATGTTTGTAAGCATCAATAACTCTAACTTTTTCTAGCTCATCCAGATAAAGATTTATGTCTGAGAATTCTTTAATGTCACAAATGAAGAGTTGATCTCCCTTGTTGACAATGGGTTTGGGTTTGGTCACTGACTTGAATTGAAGTTTGACAGACTTGACCATCTTGACTGCTCTTTTCTTTGTCTTTCTTGGTTTGACATAGATTGGAATGTTTAAATCAGGAAGAGGCAGGTTGTCCCAATTATAAGGAAATCTGAGGAGAAAGGAAACACACAAAGTCTATTAACAAAGTTGCATTATGGTGATGTACAGATGCTAGATGAAGCAATTATTTATTACAGTCCATAATTCAAGATAAAAAGAATATTCCAGTACGCTTTGTGGTATATATTCAATATGCATATTCATTCTTATATTGGTTAATTGGTTATTTTTATTTTTAATATCATGGTCGTATCTATATATCTGGCTTGTTACTTTTCATGTCATTTATACTAGTTGATTTTTACCTACTACTATTGAAGGAAATAATGGAAACTAAACATAGTCTCTAGTCGTTAGTCCACCTTTTGAAGAAATCTATCTATTAATAAAATTAGATGTTGAAGAAATCTATCAAATTGTTGAATTGGGGTTGCCGGAAAGTGCCTGGAATCCGGCTAGGTTTTTTTAAAACCTGGAAATACAAACTTACGACGGTTGTTCATCACATATTTCGTCGTAAATAGTCCCTAATTCCTAAAATATGACGTTTTTTTCTGTCAGAAATTTCTAACTTACGACGCATTTTTCTGTCATAAAATTATGTTTTATCTTATTAAAAGTGGGTTCCATAAAGTAATATCCGACGTTTTTTCCGTCGGAAGTACATAACTTACGACGTTATTTTTCGTCGTATTGATTATGTGGTCCCCTACTTCCTAACTTGCGACGCGATTTTATCTTGTGACGAAAAAACGAACTTACTACTCGACCAAAAATGACGATTTTTTTCCTTTATAAATGGCTCAATTATGACGATTTCAGTTCAAAAAAACCGTCGTAAATGGCCAGATTTGTTGTAGTGTATCAGGTACAAGCTTTTAGATATTCTTTAAAACTTTGATACTGTGTCATTCTATTGTGTAAAATATGTACATCTTAAATGCCTTTGATGTGGTGTTACATAGTACCAAGTTTTGTGGTTTTCATTTATAGACGCTGGCCACGGTTTAAGTTGGGATACACCAAATATAGAGATGCTGGTTGATTTTTTGAATTATTATCAGAACTGGGATCCTTCCTACACAAGGCAGAGGATATTGCATAGCTGCTACACATGTTTCGTCCCAAACGACGTACCAGCTTAAAAATTTGGATTCTTAGTTTTCTTACAACTTGTATTATATGTCCTACGCTAGAGTGTACTGATGATGATAGATGTATTGGTTGAATGATAATTAGTTGAATGTATTTTCTAAATTGTGCAATGGACATATATTTTATGACTCCAAGGTTTTTAATTTTGTAAATGCATCAATTTTCTTGTAACAAAATGGTTGTCTAATAATTCAATATACATCATTTTTACTGTGAAAAAGCTTATATAAAAGAATAAAATATACATCACTTTTGTTGTGTTAAAAATGATGTCAAAAAGTACAATATACATTAGTTTCTCTGTGTTGAAATCGAAGTCTAAAAATTGATAGACATCACTGTTTTGAAGGAAATATATGTCTAATGGGCTGAAAGACATCGGTGTATGGCCGATGTCTACAATAGACATCACCGACATCAATATCTGTTGCAAAACAACATAGACATCGCCGAAAATCGACGTCTATGGACATTTTTCTTGTAGTATATTGATTCATAGCAATTTTTATGGATCTTGTACATTATATCATAAAGGGAGATGATGGGATGAGATTATCATTAAAGATACATCTTATAAAGCACATTCCTATGATGGGGGTAAGTGGTGTAGGAAATGTAACAGGTACATTGGAATAGTGGACAATGTGCCACGGAGAAATTCATGTTAAATTGCTACTTGCAATATTATGATCAAACAACATTTCTTTCATGCTACTTTTATAGGCCAATTTTTTTGCTTTTCTTTAACTCACCTACTAGCTCGATTTTACTTTTTTTTAGCCGAATTTGATTTTAGTTTAATGTTTTCTCAATGGATCAATGAAGTATTTCTAAAAAAATTGCATGCAAGTTGTCAATGAAATGAAGGAATTAAGAATTCTAAGACTTTTGAATAAAGAACTTACATATCTTAAAATAATCCAAAAAAATTCAAAAAACACAGTGACCACTTTTTATTTGGGGGATTGAAGTTGGTAAATAAGCTCACTTTCATAATTTTATTCTTTTGATAACTTAATTAAATATTTACCTTTGATTTTTCAATAATGAAATTGTTGACTTTGTTTTATTATTGGTAATATTGTAATTTAAATGTGAATTGGAGTTTAAATTTTACATCATTTCTCTCTTGAAAAAAAGACTTTTTGAGAAAAAAAACTCGTACCTTCACCTACTAAATTAAATATTATTTACTTGAAAATAGTTAATTTTTTGAAACAGGTAAATTTATGATGATATATAGAGGGTGTGCATATTGTGTATTGAGATTGCTAAATTTGATCTTTAAGGAAGAAATAAAAATGATAGAATAAATGATAAATTTGCTTCACACATATCATTTTTTGGAATAACAATTCAATTAAAATAATAATTGACAAAATATATTTAATATTATCAAGTATTACAAAATATTGTAGAATTATTATTAAAACTACAATGATATATGTTGAAAAAAAAATAATGTATATATTACTGAAATATATATTGATAACAGCTATATTGGTAACGGCTATATTGATAACCTCTAAACCCTAGAAAACTCCCCTCCTAGAAAACTCCGCTCCTAGAAAACTCAGCCCCTAGAGCCCCTAGAAAACTCTGCCCTGTATTGTATCTATAAATCCCTTTTCACAAGCCCTCTCCCGATCAACATCTTCAATTACAAAAATCCCCAATTACAAAACACAAGCTCAGACATTTTACAACAGATCTGAAGATGTCTTCATTCAACACACCTATAGCTTCCCAACCCAACTACCCCCCACATTCTCAACCCAACCACCTCCCACAGTTTCCACCTAAGAAGGTCCCGCGTGTGCACAAGTTTAGGTCACTGGCCGATTTATATCAGGCCACAAAACAAGTTAATATACCAGTCGATTCTCGGCCCCATCTTCCCAACATCTCCCGCCCCCCAGTCCACCCAAAAGAGAAATATATAGAAGATCTCCTGAAGGCAACCATAGTTGTTGTGGCTCCACATATTTATTACAATGAGCTCACATGTAAGATATGTGGATTTGGGGACAAAGAGGACCAAATATTGATATGTGATGATTGTGATAATGGGTTTCATATGAAGTGTCTGAGACCGGCTGTTCTTGAAATTCCCCCTGAAAACTGGTATTGTGATGGTTGCCGCAGTAAGCACCCAGAAGGTATCTGTCACTCTACTTCATTACATTGTATGTTTGTGCGCGTCCTAATAAAATTAATATCTAAGTTTTAGTGGCACGGATCTGAAATACAAGTTAGTAATAATTGTTGTGACCTAAGTGTTGATTTGAGATTACAATTGTTACAATTGTTAATAATCCACTGGTTGTAGAACTTGTGTAACTTTAAAAATCAAAGTAAGGTAAATAGGAAAAATGTGGTCCTGAAATTTTTTTTATTTAATTTTACAATTTGGATTTCTTTTTAAATTTGATTTGATTATATTGCAGAATCAAGGAAGAGGTATTTTGGGATTATAGCAAAATACATTTCACCCGAAGGTAAGATTTTATTATTTTTAAATCAAGTTATTGATCATTTTTGGAATTGTGTACATATATATATGTTGTTAATCTATTTTTATTGTTATTTAGTACATGAAGTGTTTTAATTTTAATTTTAATTTTGCTAATTTCCATATTATGTGACATAATTTTGTATTTTATCAATAGCATATTGTTTTATTAGTACTAATATTGTCAAAAGCAAAAACAGACCATAAATCCCCCTAACTTCTTTGCAGCAGGTAGGGGCCTATCTCTCAAAGTTGTGTACATCATTTAAACTAACTAGGTACAACTAAAGATGTGCTAATTTACTTAGTTGTATTATGCATTATTGTCATGACCTCATATTTTGATAGCTATCTTATATATTGTTGATATTTTACTTCCTCAAAAAAGGCTAAACGTTTGCCAAAAAAATCTACAAAATTTCTTCCGTACGTTCCAGCAAATGATGTTGAGAGTAGGAACAGACAAATGGATTCTCTACGTTTTGCTCTGCAGAGTAAGAACGTAGCATTTAGTGATAAACTGACATACTCACATGACATGGCTCCTAAATCTGCTAATCAATCCAAGTATGAGGCAGATGACATCCAGGTATATACATTTTAAATTTTAATTATAGGAGCACAACTCGTTTCCTTTGTTAAGTAATGTTCTTTTCTTTTCGAATTTATCTTAATTGAATGCACATTGTATTTAATGTTATATTTCTTATTTGGTTAGGAACTATCTACCGAAGATTACATAACAATAAAGAAATGTAAAGCAATGATGAAAGGAGGAAAATGTCCTCCTCTTAAAGTTGTTTTTGATGAAGTGGAAGGGTATAAAACATATTTGATAGATTAATTGGGTTTTGTTATTAATTATACAGATAGAATGTATATTAATTATGCATTTTTGCATTTCCAGGTACAAAGTTGAAGCAGATGGTCCAATCAAAGCCATGACTTTTCTTGCTGAGTATACAGGAGATGTAGATTTTGTCAGGAATCGGAGAGATGATGAGAATTTTGATAGCTTTATGACCCTCCTTACTTACAGAGACTCAGAAGAAGAAGATGGTCTCTTTATTTGCCCGGACAAGCGGGGAAATATAGCTGGCTTCATCAGTGGCATTAACAACCATTCTGCGTAAGTATTTATGTGGTTCATACCCTTTAATTCTATATTTTTCGTTGTCTAAAAAATATGGATACCCATACCAAAATATTGACTAGTGCTGTAAAAATACAGGGAGGGAAGAAAGAAGAAAAACCTCAAATCTGTGAGGTACAATGTTCGTGGTAAATGTCATGTTTATCTTATCGCTCTTCGTAATATAAAAAAGGGAGAACGACTTTGTTTCGATTATAATGGACAAGATAATGGATATGATACACAACATTTTATTTAGGAGGCATCCTAGGAATGAACATTTTTTTACCAATGTACTCATTCTTCATATTTGTTATTTTGTTATATATTTTAGTAAGGCTAAATGACTTATAATACATGTAGTTGTTGATATGTAGTTTCAGATTAATGACTTATAATAGCTACAAATTTTAGTTTCCGCAATAAATAGAATAAATTTATAACAACTAAATTAAGAGATTACATAATATATTTTGAAACCACGGTATTGTATAAGTCACATATAAAGCATTAAGAAAGTGCCACAACCTCTCCAGCATTACACACATGTAACCTACATCCGGGAGCTAATCCACAGTTTCCTTTTTCACAACCATGAAGAAAGAACAAGAAATTATTTTTTAGAAAAATTCTAATTTTATTCTTTAACCCCTAAATCTCACATTCTAATCAACTTCTATAAATTTGTTTTCTCCAAACATAGAATTATGTTCCTTCCTCTTGCAAGTTTATATATTTATATATATATTCTTGTTACAAATTTTTGAAGATCAGTTTTATGCACAGGGGCAAGTTTACTCACAAAAGTACTTAACATATTTCATATTGTATTAAATAAGTGATAAATTTGACACTGAATCAAACTTTGTGAGCTCCTTTATAAGTTTGATACCATATTAAGTAAAGAACTCATTTTAAAACTATAAAGTGTTAAAATTAGAAGGCCTAATAAAAATGAATTTATATTACAGTCTAACAATGATAAGTTTTCATGTAGTTTTCATAGTCCATTGGTGTAGCACCTGCCTATAACTTCCAAGAAAATTACTAATCAAATTTTATTATAATAAAGAGCAACTTCAACAAATTTCTAAAACTTTATATAGAATATATATATATATATATATAGTCCTCTAAGATACAAAACTTGTCTCATTCCAAGCAATATCTCGTTTCCTACGTCCTAACTTATTTTTTAATAATCAAATTTACTTATGAATTGGGAGAGAGAGAAATGAAGCTATCAAAAAGTAAAAAGTAAGTGATATGTACTAGTTAGGGAAGATATCACACTACAAGAAACACACAATACAAGAAATATGGCTTTTTTTGACCAGCTTATTTCGACCAACTCAAAATAATGACAAGAAATGATCGTGCAGAAATATCGGCGATCAGTATATGTGTATTACCGACCGCTTATTCTGACCACGGTCAAAGATTGTCAAATATTTTTTACTCTTGCTCGTGTGGTGTCTAGATCAAACAAAATTCTGATCAAGTAAATTGAATGTTGTTCGGTCGATAAATGTAAAAGTCAAACCTTGTTGAATAACCGTTAAATTGATCTACACATCAGCTAACTTCGACCAGTATACCAATCGGGTGTTGGTCGGTTTTTCTCGGGTGAAAAAGATGATCTCTAATTTTCTCTGCATTTATGAGAAAATGAAATATTTATGTTTTTTGACCGATTATGGTTATATATTCATGCATATGATCTATTTACTTATAGTTTATATCATCTTTTGATTTTTTTTTTCAAAATTGATAAGTTAATCTTGAGGTATATTACATACACACACATATATATATATTGATGATGGTTATAAGCGTGTGTGTTCATGCGCGCATGTCTTTATGTATGAATATGGAGTATATATATGATCTAACATATTTTGTTTGTATTTTTTATAAATGTAGGCATGGATGCGAAAGATCGTTTCTACAGGAAAGTCGTCTGGTAACTCACTGAAGCGAAGGAAAACTTATCGAAGCTTGAACAAAAGATGTAGGAGAAGAAGATCGAAAATTAACTAATTTATGAGATGGAGAAGTGTGGGATCACGATGGAGGAATTTGAAGAGCAATTGAAGGTGATCGAGTATTTTAAGATGACTTACAGCCATATTAGAGAATGTTGAATGTTGTTTGTTTTTTGTTTTAATTATGGTAATTTATTCGGTGTAGGTATGAACTGCGATTTAAATTTTTTTGGATTGTAAATGATGAACAGTGGATTTAATTATTGATTTTTTATTTGAAATTAAAAAAATTTCCTGATAGCTTTAAAACTATCGGGCAAATTTTTAAGACATGATATAACCAATACCGACCAACTATTACGACTGATCTACTTAATCATGACCGATTGTGGCTTTTCTTGGGATTTATGCGAACAATGACCATATTCATTATATATCGATCGAACTCATACAATACGGCCGATATCAGCCAGTCATTTCTATTTTTTAATCTAACTTATCATCTGACTCTATACCAACCACATTCGTCGGTAATTACACAGACAAATTTACCGAATGAGGCAACAGTCGGTAATATTTATCTATTGCGACCAACTTTAGGACCAAACATGATTGCAATTAGACATATTAAATTTTTCAACCAACCTATTTGATTGATTGGTGTGAGATATAATATTTTAATCACATGAAAGTTCGGAAAGTGACCAATGGGGTTGCTTTGGAGGTTTTTCAGTTATTTTTGCTCATAGTACTTCTTGACGTCATTTTTTGTATAATTTTAAGCTATTTACACACACACAGACATATATATATATATGTTATATATATATATATATTTGTGTGTATGTAGATCTTGTATTTTATGAATTATCAAATTTGTTGACGAACCTGAAGATTTGGAATTGTAAGTTTATTTTGTCCATGTAATTGTAAATTTCTTTGTATTTATGTGTAATATATTTATGTGTAGGTGTAATAAATTTGTGTGTGTAATAAACTTATGTATGTTTGTGTAATAAATGTTTACGTGTAATTAGTTGATGAGTATATTTGTATTTGTGTGTATTATAATTATGTGTGTAATGAATGTGTCTGTGAAATTGGTAGACGATGAGTATATTTGTATGTATAATAAATTTTTTACGTGTACTAAAATTTTGTACGAGTAATAATCTTATGTTTGTGAATTGATTAGACCAAAAAATATGTATATGTAGATGTCGTCCATGCTTAATTGGGATTGGATTTCTCGATGTTCAGAAAATCGATTTATATCATCAAATGATGAATATAGGAAATGTGTCGATGCATTTATTGAATTTGTTAGTGTACATTGAATTAAGGGAGAAAAAATAAGGCGCCCATGTAATACATGTGAAAATGGTAATTTTTTCAAGTTTGATGGAGTGAGAAATCATTTCCTTATGGATGGTTTTTTGGAAACTTATAAAGTGTGGGAGGTACATGATGAAAAAAATTAGGACCGAATACGAGCTTGTTCGCGAACATAAATGGGTCGAGTCGAACAGAAAAAATTCAGACCAACCGCTATTTGACTGTAAAAATAACTTATCAAATAATTTTTTTCGAAACTTTGGTTATATAACTAAAATATATATATCTTGACATCCATATGGTTGGATAGATTAAAGATATTTTTAAAAAAATTAAAACACCAATTCATGACTAAAAACTAGTTAGCGGTGGTAGTCAAACTAATGCTTGATTGTTAAAATAACAAACCGAATAAAGTTATCTTGATCTGAAACTTTGGTTATATTACTAAAATATATTTATTTTGACATCCATATGGTTGGATCGATGATAAATTTTTTAAAATAAGTTGAGACACCAATATAGTAGTGAATACTAGTTAGTAGTACTAGTCAAACTAATACTTGACACGGAGAATATATCATGCTGTCTAAAGAATTACCTCGTTTAGATATGCTGGATTTCCGGGTTAAAAACATGTTAGGATAATAAAAAGTGAAAAGTACGAGTGTGCATGTCGGTTTGTGCTCATTTTTCCGAAATAATGTTTTTGGTTCGGTTAACCGTTTATTGGTTCATGTTTTTTTAAAAAAAATTTTCTACCTAATTTTAATATGTTTACAAATTTAATAGTTATTAGCTTGAAAATATTATAGCATAAAAGAAAATATAATTTAAAATTCATTATAATAACACAATTTATATTTACAAAATGAGCTTATAATCAAATTTAAATTTTTAAAAAAACTATAGAAGACTGGTGGTGTTACTGTAAAAGAGGGTAGGGATTGACACTAAAGTGATAAAGTATTAAGAATTCTACACACGAGCTTCTATTTAAAGATCAATTTGTGTTCATCTATTATTTATATTAAATAATAATATTGGAGTTCAACGAACAAATTTAATTATGAATACTCTAATATATATTTATAAAATATTTATTTCAATTATTAATAATCATTTATTACTTCATAATTAATAATTATATTTATATCTACCTCATTATTATATAACATAATTTACTCATTTATAATTTTATTAATATTTATTAATACTTACATTATTATCTATGTCATATTTATTTCATCTGATCACTAATTTATAACATATTATTATATAATATAATTAAATCATTGTTAATTTCATTAATATTTATTAATACTTACATTATTATCTATGTCATATTTATTTCATCTTATAACTCATTTATAAGAATTTATTATTTGGTATGTATTTAACATGCATATTTATCTATAGCTCATTATCATTATCATATAGTGATTGTGTATATATGCATGTGTACATACATTAATACATACATATTAACATATATACTAATACTATATTATTGAATAGTTTTATTATTATAATAGCTTTTACAAGTATGTTCGTACTCAATTTGCTGCTGCTATTAACTCTATTCGTTCAGATAATGCACCTGAATTTGCAGATGTTACTTGCACTCAATTTTACAAAATTTATGGAATTATTCATCAAAAATCTTGTGTAAATCGACCCTAGCAAAATGCCAAGGTTGAGAGAAAGCACATGCAAATTCTAGAGATTGCAAGATGTTTGAAATTTCAATGTGGACTTTCTTTGTCCTACTGGGGAGAGTTTGTGATGACTGCCACTTACCTAATAAACAGACTACCCACACAAGCCTTAAATAACAAAATCCCATATGAAATACTTCACAAAGAGCCTACGTCATTTAACAATTTGAGAGCCTTTGGTTGTTTGATACTTGCGTCTAACCCAAGCCAAACTCATGATAAATTTGAACCGAGATCAGTACCTTGTGTGATAATTGGATACCCTCCTAACCCGAAAGGCTACAAATTACTGAACTTGACAAATATGCAGATGTTTGTTACTCGAGATGCCATATTTCACGAGACTGTGTTTCCCTTAAATCCTACCTCACCCCAAACATATGTTCACCCTGTTCCTTGTATAATGCCACAACTGCCTAAATTGAAAGATACTAGTGATGATGACATATTTGTCACTGAGACAGATGAAGCACCAGATATGTGACAATGAGGAAACATCTCAGGACTCCCCAGTGTTAAGAAGATCTACGAGAGTCACAAAAACACCTGCTTGGTTGGAAAACTTTGTTCATACAGCACTACCAAATGCCAACATATCGTATGTTGCTGATCAAGTTGTCAATCCTCAATTTAATTATTTCTTGGCATCTCTATCCAACAACAATGATCCTGTAACATTCAATTAAGCAGTGCAAGAAGCACATTAGGTAGACGCTATGAACAGAGAGTTGTCAGCTCAGGAGGACAATGGAATGTGGGAAGTCACTACACTACCACCAAACAAGAAAGCCATTGGGTGCAAATGGTTGTTCAAAACTAAATTTAATCCAGACGGGACAGTTGAGAGGCATAGAGCTCGATGAACATTCAATTAAGCTTACTATAGTTAGAACATTACTAGATATGGCTGCAATGAACGACTGGATTGCTATTCAGATGGACGTCACAAATGCTTTTCTACACGGTGACCTTCTTGAGACTGTGTATATGAAATGTCCTATACATCAAGCTTCTACACCATAAAAACTGGTGTGCAAGCTTGTAAAATCTTTGTACGGTTTGAAGCAAAGTCCCCTACTCTGGTTCAATAAACTCTCACAAAATCTGATCACGCTAGGTTACTTGCAATCAAAGACTGATTACAGTCTCTTCACAAACAGGAAGGAATTAAAAATCACCCTTGTGCTAGTATATGTAGACAATCTACTCATTTCTGGAAATTCCAATGAGGAAATCAACTCTCTCAAAGATCTGTTGTCAAAGTCATTTCACATGAAGGATCTGGGAAAAAGCTTCATCTTTTGTTGACAAAAAGAAAACCCACATCATACGACTGAAATCATTGACTAAAAGTAAGAAGTACCTCTTTCCAGATGGGGTCGGTGGAGAGATTGGTCCGCATAAGTCACCGTGGACCAGCTCTAACCATTTGCTAGATGCATAGCTTGACTGAGAGGGAAACGGAGTCCGTGTTTGCTTCGCCATGAGACATCCCTTGCATACTTCAGTAGGTTGAAGCAATCTGGGTAAACCTACAACCATATCATTTTCCTTCATGATGGACATTGCGTTAAAATTGACGTGGCCTAGGCGACAGTGCCATAGCCATGACTCTTCTTCCATCTTTGTATTCTGTATAAATAAGCAGGCACCTGGTGACTCTTCCAGCATAATTTTATACAGCCGATTCACAGACCTCTTAACTTTCATCAACGCCCTCCCATCTTTCTCATAAACCCACAATAGATCACCATGCATTACCACCTTGTTACCTTCTTCCGACATCTGTCCAAGACTTATAATATTGTTGCACAGGCATGGAATATAGAATACATTAGCAAATATTCTTTCTTCTCCATTTTTACACTTAAAAGTGATTGACCCTTTCCCTTTTATATTCACGGTTGACCCGTCTCCAAACTTTACCTCACCTGTTATTCCTTCATCCAGCGTCGAGAATTTTGTTTTATCTCCGGTCATATGATTACTAGCTCCATTGTCCAAGTACCATACTTGTGACGTTCTCTTCGCTATTGGGTTTGTCTCCAATCTCGGGATTACTTTCTCTTCGTTCAGCAACACCATTTGTGTCTTACTTTCATCTAGCTCAGACGGCAATAATGCAGGCTCGTCATCTTTGATTTCCACCAGATTTGCTTCAGACTTTTGATTTCTTTCTCGACGAGGCCTCCTGCAATCTGCAGCATAATGCCCCAGCATATTACAATTGAAACACCTCACAGTGCTTTTGTCTCGACTGATGCCTTTGAAACCACGACCACCTCGCCAATTGTTAGTCCCATCAGTGTTGCCTGTACGTTTTAGCCAGTCCTCCCATGTGAGTAAAAGTTTAGTGTCATTTTTCTCACGCCTGGACCACTCCTCCTCTGTCAACAACAACTTACTCCCTGCTGTCTCATTCTGCCCTTTCAATCTTTCCTCATGAGCTTGAAGCGAACCAACGGTCTCTTCAACTGTCATTTTCTCTAAATCTCCAAACTGCTCGATTGTTGAAGCTATTTGGAGAAATCTGGACGGAACCGCTCGAAGCAATTTCTTAACAACATATGATTCGTGCATTTCCTCTCCTAAAGCTCGAATGGTAGACACCAGACCATTGAGCTTCATATAAAAGTCATCAAGTTGCTCACCATCATTCATCCGTAAAGTCTCGAACTCCGCCTTAAGTGTCTGCACTCTGGCCTTCTTTACACGATCAGCTCCCTGGCACATGACTTTAATGGCTTCCCACCCCTCTTTGGCTATTTTCTTTTCAGCGATGGATAATAACATGTCTTCAGGTATGCCCTGATAAATCATGGCCAAGACAATCTTGTCACTCTTCTCATCTTTGGGGTCAGGCGCTTCTATCGCATTCCATACTCCCTGGGCCTGCATAAACACTCTCATTTTTAAAGCCCACGCCGTGTAATTTCCCTTGGCCAACATTGGGTAAGTTAGCCCAAACGATCCACCTTTGTTTTTCCCGTTATCCATCTTACAGTGCTGTCTCGAGAGTACTCTGAATATATGAGCTCTGATACCAAATGTAAAAATAGAACTATATATTTGAACTCTTTAACACAAGTAGATAAATCTGAAGAGCTTAATACGATACTTAGCTTCTTATTCAGCCAAAGAGATTACAAGAAGTACTTAAATAGAAACAAGAGTTGCTGGTTCCTAGAAAATAGCGACTACATTCCTACTCCTCATCTACTACTCCACGATCCTATAAAACAGGAAACAAACACCTAACTAAGCCTTAGACTGGAAAATTGGAAAGAGGATGCATTCTGCTGAATAAGAGCTTTAATCACCTCTGCGATAAATTGAAAAATCACAAATTAAATCGGCAGGACAAGTTGAGTATGTGAGGATGATCCAATACATATATGAATATGATATACAAAAACGAAAAAGTAAGTTTCAAAGAAAAATTAAAAGAATGATCAGAAAGGTAGAACTGAAGGTTTCGAAAGAGGTAAGCGTGATCGCAGTCTCCTGGAGATGAACCTTTCTAGAGAATAACATTCAAATAATGAAACATTAGACTTAGTTTTAGGCATTTGTACGCAGAGTTAGTCAACTAATAAATTTGGTTGACAAGACTATTATGTTCTTGATTTTCTACTACTAACTACTAATAATCCTCTTACTTCTCAGTATAGTACATTTTGTTTAATTATTAATGTGAATCTTAAGTACATGAACTTGAAGATCATAATTCTTTAATAATATTTACCAGCACTATAACAGCAAGCTCAACTATTGTTTCTTCTTAATAATTTCCTGCTGTATTTGTGTTGTTTTTACAAACATTCTCATGATCACCTATATTGCCGATGCTGATTTTCAAGCTTCTGATTTAAACTCTGATTCATAGTTCTTCTTCAGCTGATTCATCTTTAATAAAAAATATTGTGCGTGTCACTTCCTCAGATATCTGCTATCTCTAGACTTCTTTTTATGCTAGGTTTCCAACTGACTCGAAGCTTAGATTATAAGGGAAAATTATACGCAGTAAGGGGGTAGAGGTCATGGATAGGCAACAAGATGCTTTAAAATCTAATGGAGCTTCCACACAATAAGGCAGTTAATGGCAAAAATGGATATATAAGATCATTATCAAATGCACTACCTAATAAGGATAGGTGTTCATCATGATTAAGGAAAGATCTTCTATAGCTACACCTAAAGTGTGTTCAACAAATGCATTTCTTGATGGTGATTTACTTGATGAGGTTTACATGTTTTTTCCTCTAGGTCACGTTAAACCCTTTAATGAATAATTAAGCTGATCTTTTACCCAAACTACAGAAACCTTATAAGAATATAAGTAAGAGCTCGGCAATGGTTTTCTGAATAACAAGTAGTAGTTTTATTATCTAGAATTTTACAATCTCTAGCTAGTATTCTGCTTCTAATATTCAGCAAGGGATCTTGTTTTGCTGCTATTGTGATAAAAACAGATGAGGTTAGCCTTGCAAGAACTGATTTGCAGACATTAGTTTGGTATAGAAATACTAGATACAGAGTTCTGCATCAAAATTGGTATGTACCTGTTCCTTTAACAGTCTGCTTGAGATATGTCAATTTAAAATCTTATCAATACCCTAAGCAGGGGGGGCAAGAAAATATTTTCTATTAGTAGTAACAGATTAAATTGCAAGCGCCTTAGATAGTAACACAAGTTCTTTCTAATATATAGATAGATGCAACTAACCATAAGTCATTAGAAACATTTTCTATTCATATATTCTATTTTTTTCTAATAGTATCAATTTTCCATGAATATGTTATATGCATCCTCATTGACAATACGCAAGTAACCCGAGGATCAAAAAATTAAAAGTTACAAAGAGCATGTGCACCTTCTAATAGGTAGTTAAGACCGTTTAAGGAGGATGTATCTGCAACTTCACCTATATGGTTAAGCTTCCTTTGCAATACTCGTTCTTTGTCTGAAACTCCAACCTGATCAGCAAAGCACATAGAAAAACAAGCATACATATCATTATCAAATATTTTACAAGCTATCCCTCTCCAGGATTAAAAGCATTTTAATTATTATTTTATCAGCAAAGCACATAGAAAAGCAAGCATACATAATTATTAAATATTTTACAAACTATCTCTCTCCAAGATTAGTCAAGATGCCCGTAAACTAGAACTAGTGTCCCTGGGACACCCACGTGCTTACTAAAAAAAATGTTCAAACTAGATTTGCATTTGACCTGGAAACAACAGAACAAAGTTCCTATAGTGTGGACAGGTGGCGCATCATCGTCCCAGGCATCAACAACCATTGCTACCATTGCACCAACAGCATAAATGTACACTATCCACGGATTATAATTCTTTCTAATACAGTGAAAATGGCAAGACTAGTGGCAATTGCAAGTACAAGTGTTGTCTTTGGCTTCTTCTTCGTTGTCTTTTTCCTTCATGTTGGCTTCATCTTCTTTTTCGTACTTAATGTTGCAATTGCATTGTGTGCAATTAGAATCACAAGTACATTTAAATATTATGTGCCTTGATTCGGGATAACAGATGTTAATTTTTTCTTAAGTCGGCCTTGATTAAAATAAATAATATATTAGGTTCTATGGAGTCCAGTGTTTCATTGGAGTCCGTGGAGTCCTTGTGCAACTAAAATGTAGGTTAAATTGTTGCAAAACATATCATTTTTCCAATGATATTATAAAAATATCACAATTTTATTGAAAATCTTGCAGATTCCACATATTTTACAAGTCTAACGTAGCAAAATATATTATTCTACAAAACATGTTTACTTTGCACAAAATAAATGTTCATGTTCCAGAATATACATATTGTACTTGTAAATATATGAGATTTGTATGATTTTATTGAAGTAATGATATTTGTGAAACATGTTTTGCAAGATAACAGGTTTTAGATAATATTTTATTTGCAGAACATAGATGGACCCATGCAACTTTACTATAAGTGACTCATAATTTAACAATATTCCGTCACTAGTCAACTGTTTTTATATTTTAAAGCATTTTTAATCACATATTAAAAGATAGATGCACTCGTTATACTTTACTACCCTATAACTAGTACAATTCTTGTTTGTTAAAATGATTATTATTTTATTATTTTTATTTTAAATATCATATATATTGTAGACATAGATGAAATATAATTATATGAATCCATTATATTAACGAAATTCAAGTAATTATATATAATTTATTTTATTAAATAAAAAAAAATCATAAAGAAGCTCTCTTTTCTTCTTTTTTTTTTAAAAAAAATATTTTAAATATTCCCAATCTCATTGATTAATTTATAAAATTCATACAAGATTGTGTAGTTAAATCGATTAAATTTTGATCACTGGGAGGATAGTAGTTTTAAAATTATCAAAGATTAATTTTTTAATTTCCAATCAAAAATCAACCAGAAATAGATTTATTTTATTTTTATTATATATAATTACAAATTTTAATTACCAAAATTAAATCAAAGTTGCACATTTTTTTAATTTAAAAAATCATTGAACTTTAATTAAAGAGTTTAGAGTAATTTTACAGTAGGAATCATAATAAAATCACATTTATCAAAAATTATTTTAAAGTAAAATTAAATTTAAAATTATTTTTTTTCCAAATTTTAATTGTTAAACTTTTTAGAATCCCATACAGTCTATCCAAGGTGAATTCCTTGTAATCTTGAGAGTTTCTTAGTAAGATTGACATACATTTCCATTTCTTTGGTACAGATCTGAGGAATTTGAGTTTGAGTCCTTTGTTTAATGGACTCTTCCATGCAACTTTAGAGTATTCAGCAGTTTTTGAAATCTACTGAAAATGTTAGTGAGTGACTCACTTTCTTCACTATGAAAATGCTCATATTGCTGAATTAACAGTTGCATTTTATTTTTCCTTACTTGCTTAGTTCTATCACATATGACCTGAATAGTATCCGAGACCTCTGTAGCAGTTTTGTAGTTTATGATGTTGTCAAACATGTCACCATCAACACCATTAAACAAAATATTCATGACCTTCTTATCCTTATGAACTTGTTTAATATCTGGATCAGACCATTCTGCTCTAGGCTTTGGGATGGATGGCTTATTTACTATAGTAGCTATCATAGGGACATGTGGGCCTTTCTCAATGCAGTCCACATATTCTTAATCTTGAGAGAGTAGATGCATATGCATCTTCACCTTCTAATGGTGATAGGTGTCTTTATCCAGAAATGGAATTTTTACTCCAACATCCTTTCTGCTCATCTTGTTAGTTGTTGTGATCTTTAAACTCTTTGTTCTTCAAGAGCTTACTCTGATACCAATTGTTATTCCCTAACAATCTAGCAAAGAATTAGAGAAAGGGGGGTTGAATGTAATTCTGGCTACTTTTTCAATTTTAAGAACAGTTTTACTGTGAATATATAAATGTGTTTGATTTGGCTATGGTGCGGAATGAAAATATGGATGAAATCAAAACACAAAGTAATTAAATACAAGTCTTTCAAAACTTTCTGGTGGATTGAACTTTTCCACCAGAGATATATATTAATATCATGGTCGTATCTATATAATCTGGCTTGTTACTTTTCATGTCATTTATACTAGTTTATTTTTACCTACTACTATTGAAGGAAATAATGGAAAGTAAACATAGTCTCTAGTCGTTAGTCCACCTTTTGAAGAAATCTATCTATTAATAAAATTAGATGTTGAAGAAATCTATCAAATTGTTGAATTGGGGTTGCCGGAAAGTGCCCAAAATCCGGTTAGATTTTTTTAAACCTGGAAATACAAACTTACGACGGTTGTTCATCACATATTTCGTCGTAAATAGGCCCTAATTCCTAAAATATGACGTTTTTTCTGTCAGAAATTTCTAACTTATGACGCATTTTTCTATCATAAAATTATGTTTTATCTTATTAAAAGTGGGTTCCATAAAGTAATATCCGACATTTTTTCCGTCGTAAGTACATAACTTACGACGTTATTTTTCGTCGTATTGATTATGTGGGCCCCTACTTCCTAACTTGCGACGCGATTTTATCTTGTGACGAAAAAACGAACTTACTACTCGACCAAAAATGACGATTTTTTCCTTTATAAATGGCTCAATTATGACGATTTCAGTTCAAAAAAACCGTCGTAAATGGCCAGATTTGTTGTAGTATATCAGGTACAAGCTTTTAGATATTCTTTAAAACTTGGATATTGTGTCATTCTATTGTGTAAAATATGTACATCTTAAATGCCTTTGATGTGGTGTTACATAGTACCAAGTTTTGTGGTTTTCATTTATAGACGCTGGCCACGGTTTAAGTTGGGATACACCAAATATAGAGATGCTGGTTGATTTTTTGAATTATTATCAGAACTGGGATCCTTCCTACACAAGGCAGAGGACATTGCATAGCTGCTACACATGTTTCGTCCCAAACGACGTACCAGCTTAAAAATTTGGATTCTTAGTTTTCTTACAACTTGTATCATATGTCCTACGCTAGAGTGTACTGATGATGATAGATGTATTGGTTGATTGATAATTAGTTGAATGTATTTTCTAAATTGTGCAATGGATATATATTTTATGACTCCAAGGTTTTTAATTTTGTTAATGCATCAATTTTCTTATAACAAAATGGATGTCTAATAATTCAATATACATCATTTTTACTGTAAAAAAGCTTATATAAAAGAATAAAATATACATCACTTTTGTTGTGTTAAAAATGATGTCAAAAAGTACAATATATATTAGTTTCTCTGTGTTGAAATCGAAGTCTAAAAATTGATAGACA
Source organism: Apium graveolens (assembly GCF_009905375.1). Classification (NCBI taxonomy): domain Eukaryota; kingdom Viridiplantae; phylum Streptophyta; class Magnoliopsida; order Apiales; family Apiaceae; genus Apium; species Apium graveolens. The sequence continues at coordinate 46,428 of NW_027417788.1, read as the reverse complement.
TCACTGTTTTGAAGGAAATATATGTCTAATGGGTTGAAAGACATCGGTGTATGACCGATGTCTACAATAGACATGACCGACATCAATATCTGTTGCAAAACAACATAGACATCGCCGAAAATCGATGTCTATGGACATTTTTCTTGTAGTATATTGATTCATAGCAATTTTTATGGATCTTGTACATTATATCATAAAGGGGAGATGATGGGATGAGATTATCATTAAAGATACATATTATAAAGCACATTCCTATGATGGGGGTAAGTGGTGTAGGAAATGTAACAGGTACACCGGAATAGTGGACAATGTGCCACGGAGAAATTCATTTTTAATTGCTACTTGCAATATTATGATCAAACAACATTTCTTTCATGCTACTTTTATAGGCCAATTTTTTTGCTTTTCTTTAACTCACTTACTAGCTCGATTTTACTTTTTTTAGCGGAATTTGATTTTAGTTTAATGTTTTCTCAATGGATCAATGAAGTATTTCTAAAAAAATTGCATGCAAGTTGTCAATGAAATGAAGGAATTAAGAATTCTAAGACTTTTGAATAAAGAACTTACATATCTTAAAACAATCCAAAAAAATTCAAAAAATACAGTGACCACTTTTTATTTGGGGGATTGAAGTTGGTAAATAAGCTCACTTTCATAATTTTATTCTTTTGATAACTTAATTAAATATTTACCTTTGATTTTTCAATAATGAAATTGTTGACTTTGTTTTATTATTGGTAATCTTGTAATTTAAATGTGAATTGGAGTTTAAATTTTACATCATTTCTCTCTTGGAAAAAAAGACTTTTTGAGAAAAAAAACTCGTACCTTCACCTACTAAATTAAATATTATTTACTTGAAAATAGTTAATTTTTTGAAACAGGTAAATTTATGATGATATATAGAGGGTGTGCATATTGTGTATTGATATTGCTAAATTTGATCTTTAAGGAAGAAATAAAAATGATAGAATAAATGATAAATTTGCTTCACACATATCATTTTTTGGAATAACAATTCAATTAAAATAATAATTGACAAAATATATTTAATATTATCAAGTATTACAAAATATTGTAGAATTATTATTAAAACTACAATGATATATGTTGAAAAAAAAAATAATGTATATATTACTGAAATATATATTGATAACGGCTATATTGGTAAGGGCTATATTGATAACCGCTAAACCCTAGAAAACTCTAGAAAACTCAGCTCCTAGAAAACTCAGCCCCTAGAGCCCCTAGAAAACTCTGCCCTTTATTGTATCTATAAATCCCTTTTCACAAGCCCTCTCCCGATCAACATCTTCAATTACAAAAATCCCCAATTACAAAATACAAGCTCAGACATTTTACAACAGATCTGAAGATGTCTTCATTCAACACACCTATAGCTTCCCAACCCAACTACCCCCCACATTCTCAACCCAACCACCTCCCACAGTTTCCACCTAAGAAGGTCCCGCGTGTGCACAAGTTTAGGTCACTGGCCGATTTATATCAGGCCACAAAACAAGTTAATATACCAGTCGATTCTCGGCCCCATCTTCCCAACATCTCCGGCCCCCCAGTCCACCCAAAAGAGAAATATATAGAAGATCTCCTGAAGGCAACCATAGTTGTTGTGGCTCCACATATTTATTCCAATTTGCATGGTTCGAGTCTTCTCTAAGCATGACTCTGGTAAAGAAAGTAGTTTTATATCTTTGGAAATCACTAAGTTTTTTATATTTGAGATTATATAAAAGCTCAGCATTCTTATCTCTAAGGTGAGAAGGGTCACCAATGAAGTGGTGTGTTATAAATAGAATGAGTTGTGTTATTGCTCCTTGGATGGGGTTTCCTTGTTCATCTAAAATGGGTTTTCCCTCTTTATCTTCGATAATGTAATTTAGGATTTCAAGATGATTTTCAGGGGTAAGGTGATAGTCCCACCAACCTTTTAATTGGCCAGAGAACCCTGCTATGAGTAATTCAGCTATAGCTTCGTCTGGGGTTCCTATTTGGGTTGTATAAGCATTGGATGCCATGGTCATTTGTTGTAAATAATTTAGAATGTTATATTCAGACATTCCAACTATATTCCATTCATAAACAGAGGATGCATTGAATTTAGACTGGGTTAAAATTCCAGGTCTATTTTCAACTCCAATGTCTGGGGCCGTGAATTTTGGAATCATTCGTCGGAGATCATGAACTTGGGGTATTTCATTTATGAAAGCATCTTCATCTGAGTCATGATGTATGACATTAAGTTGTTTAGATGAAACACTGTCAGCAGCTATTTGGGTTGTGGAAGAGGAGGCTTCAAGTCTGCTAAGATGGTCTTTGATGGCTTTAACAAATTCTGGTCTATTTGTTTGAATTTGTTGTTGGCTTTTTCTAGAAACTTGGTATGGCTTAAAGATGGGTTCTTGGTTATTAATACTTTTGGGGAAATCTATTATTTTTGAATTCGGTCTTCTATTTGGTTTAGTTGACTTCCTATGCTATTTAGGTGGGTGTTTGTGTAATTAACAGCAAGGATTGTATTCCAGTATTTTTTAGTATGTCATCATCTGGTCTCTTGATGGGGTGTGCCTCAATTTTTTCACTATGAACTGTTAGTGTGACATTTCTAAAAGGTGGGTGGTGTGATTCTATAGTTCCGCTACTTGTTTCCCATTGTTTCTGTTTTTGGCTCATGCTTCGATATATATATATATATATATTTATATTAATGATATAACCAAAATTTCAGATTAAAATAATTTTATTTGTTTAGTCATTTTAAAAGTTAAGCATCATTTTGACTAGTACAACTATCTAGCATAAATTTTAAGTTTAAAACAAATAAAGAAATTTAAAATTCTTATAACGCATAATTTATTTTTTTAAAAACTAAATTTTTTTATTTGGATAACTTTTATTCTCTCCCATATTCATAATTTTAAAATATTCACTAACATTTAAATAAACTTTTTCTTTAAAAATTAAAATTCAGAAAATTCCTAAATGCAACTGAATTCCATTGAAATATAACTTCAAAAAAAGGCGGGAAATTTCCCTCACATTTTGTTTTGAATATTTTAAAAGTATGGGTAAATTTTAAAAGTAAGCACCCAGAAGGTATCTGTCACTCTACTTCATTACATTGTATGTTTGTGCGCGTCCTAATAAAATTAATATCTAAGTTTTAGTTGCACGGATCTGAAATACAAGTTAGTAATAATTGTTGTGACCTAAGTGTTGATTTGAGATTACAATTGTTACAATTGTTAATAATCCTCTGGTTGTAGAACTTGTGTAACTTTAAAAATCAAAGTAAGGTAAATAGGAAAAATTTGGTCATGAAATTTTTTTTATTTAATTTTACAATTTGGATTTCTTTTTAAATTTGATTTGATTATATTGCAGAATCAACCAGAGATGGATCTAGTAAATCAAGGAAGAGGTATTTTGGGATTATAGCTAAATACATTTCACCCGAAGGTAAGATTTTATTATTTTTAAATCAAGTTATTGATCATTTTTGGAATTGTGTACATATATATATATGTTGTTAATCTATTTTTATTGTTATTTAGTACATGAAGTGTTTTAATTTTAATTTTAATTTTGCTAATTTCCATATTATGTGACATAATTTTGCATTTTATCAATAGCATATTGTTTTATTAGTACTAATATTGTCAAAAGCAAAAACAGACCATAAATCCCCCTAACTTCTTTGTAGCAGGTAGGGGCCTATTTCTCAAAGTTGTGTACATCATTTAAACTAACTAGGTACAACTAAAGATGTGCTAATTTTTCACATATACATTAAAAAAAATTGTTTTTTTACAAATGTAAATAATTGACATTTATCTTACTTGAGCTTTATTTAAAATGTATTTAAAAATATAAACATGATTCATAATATTTTTTCTACTTATAGTTGTATTATAAATTACTTAGTTGTATTATGAATTATTGTCATGACCTCATATTTTGATAGCTATCTTATATATTGTTGATATTTTAGTTCCTCAAAAAAGGCGTAAACGTTTGCCAAAAAAATCTACAAAATTTCTTCCGTACGTTCCAGCAAATGATGTTGAGAGTAGGAACAGACAAATGGATTCTCTACGTTTTGCTCTGCAGAGTAAGAACGTAGCATTTAGTGATAAACTGACATACTCACATGACATGGCTCCTAAATCTGCTAATCAATCCAAGTATGAGGCAGATGACATCCAGGTATATACATTTTAAATTTTAATTATAGGAGCACAACTCGTTTCCTTTGTTAAGTAATGTTATTTTCTTTTCGAATTTATCTTAATTGAATGCACATTGTATTTAATGTTATATTTCTTATTTGGTTAGGAACTATCTACCGAAGATTACATAACAATAAAGAAATGTAAAGTAATGATGAAAGGAGGAAAATGTCCTCCTCTTAAAGTTGTTTTTGATGAAGTGGAAGGGTATAAAACATATTTGATAGATTAATTGGGTTTTGTTATTAATTATACAGATAGAATGTATATTAATTATGCATTTTTGCATTTCCAGGTACAAAGTTGAAGCAGATGGTCCAATCAAAGCCATGACTTTTCTTGCTGAGTATACAGGAGATGTAGATTTTGTCAGGAATCAGAGAGATGATGAGAATTTTGATAGCTTTATGACCCTCCTTACTTACAGAGACTCAGAAGAAGAAGATGGTCTCTTTATTTGCCCGGACAAGCGGGGAAATATAGCTCGCTTCATCAGTGGCATTAACAACCATTCTGCGTAAGTATTTATGTGGTTCATACCCTTTAATTCTATATTTTTCGTTGTCTAAAAAATATGGATACCCATACCAAAATATTGACTAGTGCTGTAAAAATACAGGGAGGGAAGAAAGAAGAAAAACCTCAAATCTGTGAGGTACAATGTTCGTGGTAAATGTCATGTTTATCTTGTCGCTCTTCGTAATATAAAAAAGGGAGAACGACTTTGTTTCGATTATAATGGACAAGATAATGGATATGATACACAACATTTTATTTAGGAGGCATCCTAGGAATGAACATTTTTTTACCAATGTACTCATTCTTCATATTTGTTATTTTGTTATATATTTTAGTAAGGCTAAATGACTTATAATACATGTAGTTGTTGATATGTAGTTTCAGATTAATGACTTATAATAGCTACAAATTTTAGTTTCCGCAATGAATAGAATAAATTTGTAACAACTAAATTAAGAGATTACATAATATATTTTGAAACCACGGTATTGTATAAGTCACATATAAAGCATTAAAAAAGTGCCACAACCTCTCCAGCATTACACACATGTAACCTACATCCGGGAGCTAATCCACAGTTTCCTTTTTCACAACCATGAAGAAACAACAAGAAATTATTTTTTAGAAAAATTCTAATTTTATTCTCTAACCCCTAAATCTCACATTCTAATCAACTGCTATAAATTTGTTTTCTCCAAACATAGAATTATGTTCCTTCCTCTTGCAAGTTTATATATTTATATATATATTCTTGTTCATTTGACACATAAAATCACAAATTTTTGAAGATCAGTTTTATGCACAGGGGCAAGTTTACTCACAAAAGTACTTAACATGTTTCATATTGTATTAAATAAGTGATAAATTTGACACTGAATCAAACTTTGTGAGCTCCTTTATAAGTTTGATACCATATTAAGTAAAGAACTCATTTTAAAACTATAAAGTGTTAAAATTAGAAGGCCTAATAAAAATGAATTTATATTACAGTCTAACAATGGTAAGTGTTCATGTAGTTTTCATAGTCCATTGGTGTAGCACCTGCCTATAACTTCCAAGAAAATTACTAATCAAATTTTATTATAATAAAGAGCAACTCCAACAAATTTCTAAAACTTTATATAATATATATATATATATATATATATATATATATATATAGTCCTCTAAGATACAAAACTTGTCTCATTCCAAGCAATATCTCGTTTCCTACGTCCTAACTTATTTTTTAATAATCAAATTTACTTATGAATTGGGAGAGAGAGAAATGAAGCTATCAAAAAGTAAAAAGTAAGTGATATGTACTAGTTAGGGAAGATATCACACTACAAGAAACACACAATACAAGAAATATGGCTTTTTTTGACCAGCTTATTTCGACCAACTCAAAATAATGACAAGAAATGACCGTGCAGAAATATTGGGGATCAGTATATGTGTATTACCGACCGCTTATTCTGACCACGGTCAAAGATTGTCAAATATTTTTTACTCTTGCTCGTGTGGTGTCTAGATCAAACACAATTCTGATCAAGTAAATTGAATATTGTTCGGTCGATAAATGTAAAAGTCAAACCTTGTTGAATAACCGTTAAATTGATCTACACATCAGCTAACTTCGACCAGTATACCAATCGGGTGTTGGTCGGTTTTTCTCCGGTGAAAAAGATGATCTCTAATTTTCCCTGCAGTTATGAGAAAATGAAATATTTATGTTTTTTGACCGATTATGGTTATATATACATGCATATGATCTATTTACTTATAGTTTATATCATCTTTTGATTTTTTTTTCAAAATTTATAAGTTAATCTTGAGGTATATTACATACACACACATATATATATATTGATGATGGTTATAAGTGTGTGTGTTTATGCGCACATGTCTTTATGTATGAATATGGAGTATATATATGATCTAACATATTTTGTTTGTATTTTTATAAATGTAGGCATGGATGCGAAAGATCGTTTCTATAGGGAAGTCGTCTGGTAACTCACCGAAGCGAAGGAAAACTTATCGAAGCTTGAACAAAAGATGTAGGAGAAGAAGATCGAAAATCAACTAATTTATGAGATGGACAAGTGTGGGATCACGATGGAGGAATTTGAAGAGCAATTGAAGGTGATCGAGTATTTAAAGATGACTTACAGCCATATTAGAGAATGTTGAATGTTGTTTGTTTTTTGTTTTAATTATGTTAATTTATTCGGTGTAGGTATGAACTGCGATTTAAATTTTTTTGGATTGTAAATGATGAACAGTGGATTTAATTATTGATTTTTTATTTGAAATTAAAAAAATTTCCTGATAGCTTTAAAACTATCGGGCAAATTTTTAAGACATGATATAACCAATACCGACCAACTATTACGACTGATCTACTTAATCATGACCGATTGTGGCTTTTCTTGGGATTTATGCGAACAATGACCATATTCATCATATATCGATCGAACTCATACAATACGGCCGATATCAGCCAGTCATTTCTATTTTTTAATCTAACTTATCATCTGACTCTATACCAACCACATTCGTCGGTAATTACACAGACAAATTTACCGACTGAGGCAACAGTCGGTAATATTTATCTATTGCGACCAACTTTAGGACCAAACATGATTGCAATTAGACATATTAAATTTTTCAACCAACCTATTTGATTGATTGGTGTGAGATATAATATTTTAATCACATGAAAGTTCGGAAAGTGACCAATGGGGTTGCTTTGGAGGTTTTTCAGTTATTTTTGCTCATAGTACTTCTTGACGTCATTTTTTGTATAATTTTAAGCTATTTACACACACACAGACATATATATATTTGTTATATATATATATTTGTGTGTATGTAGATCTTGTATTTTATGAATTATCAAATTTGTTGACGAACCTGAAGATTTGGAATTGTAAGTTTATTTTGTCCATGTAATTGTAAATTTCTTTGTATTTATGTGTAATATATTTATGTGTAGGTGTAATAAATTTGTGTGTGTAATAAACTTATGTATGTTTGTGTAATAAATGTTTACGTGTAATTAGTTGATGAGTATATTTGTATTTGGGTGTATTATAATTGTGTATGTAATGAATGTGTCTGTGAAATTGGTTGACGATGAGTATATTTGTATGTATAATAAATTTTTTACGTGTACTTAAATTTTGTACGAGTAATAATCTTATGTTTGTGAATTGATTAGACCAAAAAATATGTATATGTAGATGTCGTCCATGCTTAATTGGGATTGGATTTCTCGATGTTCAGAAAATCGATTTATATCATCAAATGATGAATATAGGAAATGTGTCGATGCATTTATTGAATTTGCTAGGGTACATTGAATTAAGGGAGAAAAAATAAGGCGCCCATGTAATACATGTGAAAATGGTAATTTTTTCAAGTTTGATGGAGTGAGAAATCATTTCCTTATGGATGGTTTTTTGGAAACTTATAAAGTGTGGGAGGTACATGATGAAAAAAATTAGGAAGTCAAAGGAGGAAGCGTCATTGGACTATGAAAACTGAAAAAACTTTTGATATACATACATTATTATGAGATATTAGTGGGCCAAATAATAAGGATGGAAAAATAAAAGGTAGTAGTATGTTGATGAAGAAACGCTAAACTCAAGTTCTTCTCAAGTCTACAAGGATTTTATTGATGTTGGAGCTCCTATTTATCCCGGTAATATAAAAAAGTATGTGAAGATGACACTTATTAGTAAATTATTACATTTCAAAAATATGGCAAAATGCTGTGAATATGGCAAAATGCTGTGAATTATTGCATTGCTTTTCGATGTTCTTTCTAAGCATAATACATTGCCTCTTACATACTATAGTACAAGGACATTGATGAAGAAGCTAAGTTTGGGGTATGAAAAAATTGATACATTTAAAAATGATTTTATGTTATACTACGGGAATAATGTATCAACACTCGTTTGTGATATTTGTGGCGAAGATTGTTACAAAATTCAAAAGAAGAAAAATAGGTTTAATAAAATGATCTTCTTTACAGGCTCACACTCAGCTTAATAAAAATTATTTTCACAATTGATTTACAAGGCAACTCATATTTGTCAAGTCAATTGAATCTATCAGATAGCATTATATACATTTAACTTCCTAGTTCAAACTCAACCAGTAGAGCACGTTCAATCTCTTATTTGAATACGGAGCTTGAATGCGGAGGTACCTCCACGGTTGACGAAATCGTTTGGGTTGTCCCCGTGGGTGTTCCTCCTTCAAGGACGCTGCTTGTTATCCGTGTTCTCGCAATGGTTGTTGTTGTGCTATCCCACAGACGGCGCCAAATATTATGGATCAAAAACTAAAGTATAATAATTGCTGTATTTAGTACTAAGGAACGTGAGCTTCGAGGATCGATTTGACTGCTCTTGTGTTTCGTGACTCAATCTGCCTTAGTACCTTACCGATTGCCAAAGATCAAATCAAAAAAACGTAGTTCTGATTTTTGGGGTGAGGCCCCTTATATAGATGTTGGGAGTCCTTGAATTAGACTTGGGTTAGGAGACTTGGTGGGCAAGTCTCAGAATTAGAATGGACTTTGGAGTTTTAGAAAGTAGGAAACTGATTCCATATCCTATCAGGTCCATTGGGGGCTAATTTTCAAGGATTTATATCCTCATTGGGACTCATCTTGACAGCTGATTTATCCCTTATTAATTAATTTCATAATTAATTAATATTCAGGGTTTTGGGCCCTTTCTAATTGGGCTTCGTTATTGGACCGTATCTGGTCTAATTAATTTTAACACCAATTATATTCCTAGGCTATTTTTGGCCCCTATCAAGGGTCTTGGGCCTCCTCTAATGTGCTTAACTGTCAAGCCAATGTTAATACAATTAATGTGATATTAATTACGTAATAAGAGTTTATTTTATTCCCTATCAATATACATATTATTTCAGAGACAAAACTGTTACATCGTTGAGTTAGTCTTTACCTTTTGAGATAGATAGCGCATGCGATAAATTTTAAAATTTCATTTTTCTGGTCATAAAATTAAGTGATCAGTTTGAAACCGCTTGGAGTTCGGTGACCAACATGATAAATGATATACTAGCCCTACTTAGTGACTCACTAGATTATTAACCCGATTTGAGAGTGATCTCTAGTATCACGATATTTACGGTTGAATTCTCAATTCTGTATACAAAATTCGGTATTATATATTAACTTTTTTTAATTGATGTTCGTGTAAATTTTGATTATAATTCTTAAAAGTTACAATGTCATTCAAAGTTGTTCGAATATAATTGAAAGAAAAAACCGAAAGGTTTTCTAAAAAATACAACTTTTAGACAATAGTTTTTCCAAAAATATGAATAAAATAATTTTCAAAAACATAATTTTTAAAAATTTCATTTTCAAAAATATGATTTATAAGTTTTGCAATGTAAATTTGCAACTTCAATTTTATTTTCTTCAAAGTTAATTTTAGATTTGAATTGGATTTCAAATATAAAATCAACTTATACAACATAAATCAAATTTATTTAACAAAAAAATATAAAATAAAATGTCGATAAAACTGGATGTTAAAGGCTGAAAATTATATTTTAAAAATAATTATACTTAAAATAAGGTATTTTTGGAAAATGTTTAAAAATGACTCCATTTTCTAATTAAATTTTAAAATATTGTTATTGTGGTTACTCCCCTAAAATATTTATAGGCCAAGTAGATTACTAGATTAAGTTGAAAAATCTGACGACGCGTTTGCGTTTATGCCTCGTTTAGATATGCTGGATTTCCGGGTTAAAAACATGTTAGGATAATAAAAAGTGAAAAGTACGAGTGTGCATGTCGGTTTGTGCTCATTTTTCCGAAATAATGTTTTTGGTTCGGTTAACCGTTTATTGGTTCATGTTTTTTTTTAAAAAAATTTCTACCTAATTTTAATATGTTTACAAATTTAATAGTTATTAGCTTGAAAATATTATAGCATAAAAGAAAACATAATTTAAAATTCATTATAATAACACAATTTATATTTACAAAATGAGCTTATAATCAAATTTAAATTTTTAAAAAAACTATAGAAGACTGGTGGTGTTACTGTAAAAGAGGGTAGGGATTGACACTAAAGTGATAAAGTATTAAGAATTCTACACACGAGCTTCTATTTAAAGATCAATTTGTGTTCATCTATTATTTATATTAAATAATAATATTGGAGTTCAACGAACAAATTTAATTATGAATACTCTAATATATATTTATAAAATATTTATTTCAATTATTAATAATCATTTATTACTTCATAATTAATAATTATATTTATATCTACCTCATTATTATATAACATAATTTACTCATTTATAATTTTATTAATATTTATTAATACTTACATTATTATCTATGTCATATTTATTTCATCTGATCACTAATTTATAACATATTATTATATAATATAATTAAATCATTGTTAATTTCATTAATATTTATTAATACTTACATTATTATCTATGTCATATTTATTTCATCATATAACTCATTTATAAGAATTTATTATTTGGTATGTATTTAATATGCATATTTATCTATAGCTCATTATCATTATCATATAGTGATTGTGTATATATGCATGTGTACATACATTAATACATACATATTAACATATATACTAATACTATATTATTGAATAGTTTCATTATTATAATAGCTTTTACAAGTATGTTCGTACTCAATTTGCTGCTGCTATTAACTCTATTCGTTCAGATAATGCACCTGAATTTGCAGATGTTACTTGCACTCAATTTTACAAAACTTATGGAATTATTCATCAAAAATCTTGTGTAAATCCACCCTAACAAAATGCCAAGGTTGAGAGAAAGCACATGCAAATTCTAGAGATTGCAAGATGTTTGAAATTTCAATGTGGACTTTCTTTGTCCTACTGGGGAGAGTTTGTGATGACTGCCACTTACCTAATCAACAGACTACCCACACAAGCCTTAAATAACAAAATCCCATATGAAATACTTCACAAAGAGCCTACCTCATTTAACAATTTGAGAGCCTTTGGTTGTTTGATACTTGCGTCTAACCCAAGCCAAACTCATGATAAATTTGAACCGAGATCAGTACCTTGTGTGATAATTGGATACCCTCCTAACCCGAAAGGCTACAAATTACTGAACTTGACAAATATGCAGATGTTTGTTACTCGAGATGCCATATTTCACGAGACTGTGTTTCCCTTAAATCCTACCTCACCCCAAACATATGTTCACCCTGTTCCTTGTATAATGCCACAACTGCCTAAATTGAAAGATACTAGTGATGATGACATATTTGTCACTGAGACAGATGAAGCACCAGATATGTGACAATGAGGAAACATCTCAGGACTCCCCAGTGTTAAGAAGATCTACGAGAGTCACAAAAACACCTGCTTGGTTGGAAAACTTTGTTCATACAGCACTACCAAATGCCAACATATCGTATGTTGCTGATCAAGTTGTCAATCCTCAATTTAATTATTTCTTGGCATCTCTATCCAACAACAATGATCCTGTAACATTCAATTAAGCAGTGCAAGAAGCACATTAGGTAGACGCTATGAACAGAGAGTTGTCAGCTCAGGAGGACAATGGAATGTGGGAAGTCACTACACTACCACCAAACAAGAAAGCCATTGGGTGCAAATGGTTGTTCAAAACTAAATTTAATCCAGACGGGACAGTTGAGAGGCATAGAGCTCGATGAACATTCAATTAAGCTTACTATAGTTAGAACATTACTAGATATGGCTGCAATGAACGACTGGATTGCTATTCAGATGGACGTCACAAATGCTTTTCTACACGGTGACCTTCTTGAGACTGTGTATATGAAATGTCCTATACATCAAGCTTCTACACCATAAAAACTGGTGTGCAAGCTTGTAAAATCTTTGTACGGTTTGAAGCAAAGTCCCCTACTCTGGTTCAATAAACTCTCACAAAATCTGATCACGCTAGGTTACTTGCAATCAAAGACTGATTACAGTCTCTTCACAAACAGGAAGGAATTAAAAATCACCCTTGTGCTAGTATATGTAGACAATCTACTCATTTCTGGAAATTCCAATGAGGAAATCAACTCTCTCAAAGCTCAGTTGTCAAAGTCATTTCACATGAAGGATCTGGGAAAAAGCTTCATCTTTTGTTGACAAAAAGAAAACCCACATCATACGACTGAAATCATTGACTAAAAGTAAGAAGTACCTCTTTCCAGATGGGGTCGGTGGAGAGATTGGTCCGCATAAGTCACCGTGGACCAGCTCTAACCCTTTGCTAGATGCATAGCTTGACTGAGAGGGAAACGGAGTCCGTGTTTGCTTCGCCATGAGACATCCCTTGCATACTTCAGTAGGTTGAAGCAATCTGGGTAAACCTACAACCATATCATTTTCCTTCATGATGGACATTGCGTTAAAATTGACGTGGCCTAGGCCACAGTGCCATAGCCATGACTCTTCTTCCATCTTTGTATTCTGTGTAAATAAGCAGGCACCTGGTGACTCTTCCAGCATAATTTTATACAGCCGATTCACAGACCTCTTAACTTTCATCAATGCCCTCCCATCTTTCTCATAAACCCACAATAGATCACCATGCATTACCACCTTGTTACCTTCTTCCGACATCTGTCCAAGACTTATAATATTGTTGCACAGGCATGGAATATAGAATACATTAGCAAATATTCTTTCTTCTCCATTTTTACACTTAAAAGTGATTGACCCTTTCCCTTTTATATTCACGATTGACTCGTCTCCAAACTTTACCTCACCTGTTATTCCTTCATCCAGCGTCGAGAATTTTGTTTTATCTCCGGTCATATGATTACTAGCTCCATTGTCCAAGTACCATACTTGTGACGTTCTCTTCGCTATTGGGTTTGTCTCCAATCTCGGGATTACTTTCTCCTCGTTCAGCAACACCATTTGTGTCTTACTTTCATCTAGCTCAGACAGCAATAATGCAGGCTCGTCATCTTTGATTTCCACCAGATTTGCTTCAGACTTTTGATTTCTTTCTCGACGAGGCCTCCTGCAATCTGCAGCATAATGCCCCAGCATATTACAATTGAAACACCTCACAGTGCTTTTGTCTCGACTCATGCCTTTGAAACCACGACCACCTCGCCAATTGTTAGTCCCATCAGTGTTGCCTGTACGTTTTAGCCAGTCCTCCCATGTGAGTAAAAGTTTAGTGTCATTTTTCTCACGCCTGGACCACTCCTCCTCTGTCAACAACAACTTACTCCCTGCTGTCTCATTCTGCCCTTTCAATCTTTCCTCATGAGCTTGAAGCGAACCAACGGTCTCTTCAACTGTCATTTTCTCTAAATCTCCAAACTGCTCGATTGTTGAAGCTATTTGGAGAAATCTGGACGGAACCGCTCGAAGCAATTTCTTAACAACATATGATTCGTGCATTTCCTCTCCTAAAGCTCGAATGGTAGACACCAGACCATTGAGCTTCATATAAAAGTCATCAAGTTGCTCACCATCATTCATCCGTAAAGTCTCGAACTCCGCCTTAAGTGTCTGCACTCTGCCCTTCTTTACACGATCAGCTCCCTGGCACATGACTTTAATGGCTTCCCACCCCTCTTTGGCTGTTTTCTTTTCAGGGATGGATAATAACATGTCTTCAGGTATGCCCTGATAAATCATGGCCAAGGCAATCTTGTCACTCTTCTCATCTTTGGGGTCAGGCGCTTCTATCGCATTCCATACTCCCTGGGCCTGCATAAACACTCTCATTTTTAAAGCCCACGCCGTGTAATTTCCCTTGGCCAACATTGGGTAAGTTAGCCCAAACGATCCACCTTTGTTTTTCCCGTTATCCATCTTACAGTGCTGTCTCGAGAGTACTCTGAATATATGAGCTCTGATACCAAATGTAAAAACAGAACTATATATTTGAACTCTTTAACACAAGTAGATAAATCTGAAGAGCTTAATACGATACTTAGCTTCTTATTCAGCCAAAGAGATTACAAGAAGTACTTAAATAGAAACAAGAGTTGCTGGTTCCTAGAAAATAGCGACTACATTCCTACTCCTCATCTACTACTCCACGATCCTATTAAACAGGAAACAAACACCTAACTAAGCCTTAGCTGCAGTCCTGACTTAACAGCTGATTTATTTAAATACAAACTTCAAAATACGAAAACCAAATTTAAATTAAAACCAACAAATAGTTATTGTTATGTTTAATACAAAGTTTTATTGTTATTATTTTGTTTATGCCGGCATACCAGGTGTAACGACTGACAAACTATATATATTGATAAGAAGATACAAATTGACTTACAAATAGACTGGAAAATTGGAAAGAGGATGCATTCTGCTGAATAAGAGCTTTAATCACCTCTGCGATAAATTGAAAAATCACAAATTAAATCGGCAGGACAAGTTGAGTATGTGAGGATGATCCAATACATATATGAATATGATATACAAAAACGAAAAAGTAAGTTTCAAAGAAAAATTAAAAGAATGATCAGAAAGGTAGAACTGTAGGTTTCGAAAGAGGTAAGCGTGATCGCAGTCTCCTGGAGATGAACCTTTCTAGAGAATAACATTCAAATAATGAAACATTAGACTTAGTTTTAGGCATTTGTACGCAGAGTTAGTCAACTAATAAATTTGGTTGACAAGACTATTATGTTCTTGATTTTCTACTACTAACTACTAATAATCCTCTTACTTCTCAGTATAGTACATTTTGTTTAATTATTAATGTGAATCTTAAGTACATGAACTTGAAGATCATAATTCTTTAATAATATTTACCAGCACTATAACAGCAAGCTCAACTATTGTTTCTTCTTAATAATTTCCTGCTGTATTTGTGTTGTTTTTACCAACATTCTCATGATCACCTATATTGCCGATGCTGATTTTCAAGCTTCTGATTTAAACTCTGATTCATAGTTCTTCTTCAGCTGATTCATCTTTAATAAAAAATATTGTGCGTGTCACTTCCTCAGATATCTGCTATCTCTAGACTTCTTTTTATGCTAGGTTTCCAACTGACTCGAAGCTTAGATTATTAGGGAAAATTATACGCAGTAAGGGGGTAGAGGTCATGGATAGGCAACAAGATGCTTTAAAATCTAATGGAGCTTCCACACAATAAGGCAGTTAATGGCAAAAATGGATATATAAGATCATTATCAAATGCACTACCTAATAAGGATAGGTGTTCATCATGATTAAGGAAAGATCTTCTATAGCTACACCTAAAGTGTGTTCAACAAATGCATTTCTTGATGGTGATTTACTTGATGAGGTTTACATGTTTTTTCCTCTAGGTCACGTTAAACCCTTTAATGAATAATTACGCTGATCTTTTACCCAAACTACAGAAACCTTATAAGAATATAAGTAAGAGCTCGGCAATGGTTTTCTGAATAACAAGTAGTAGTTTTATTATCTAGAATTTTACAATCTCTAGCCAGTATTCTGCTTCTAATATTCAGCAAGGGATCTTGTTTTGCTGCTATTGTGATAAAAACAGATGAGGTTAGCCTTGCAAGAACTGATTTGCAGACATTAGTTTGGTATAGAAATACTAGATACAGAGTTCTGCATCAAAATTGGTATGTACCTGTTCCTTTAACAGTCTGCTTGAGATATGTCAATTTAAAATCTTATCAATACCCTAAGCAGGGGGGGCAAGAAAATATTTTCTATTAGTCGTAACAGATTAAATTGCAAGCGCCTTAGATAGTAACACAAGTTCTTTCTAATATATAGATAGATGCAACTAACCATAAGTCATTTGAAACATTTTCTATTCATATATTCTATTTTTTTCTAATAGTATCAATTTTCCATGAATATGTTATATGCATCCTCATTGACAATACGCAAGTAACCCGAGGATCAAAAAATTAAAAGTTACAAAGAGCATGTGCACCTTCTAATACGTAGTTAAGACCGTTTAAGGAGGATGTATCTGCAACTTCAGCTATATGGTTAAGCTTCCTTTGCAATACTCTTCTTTGTCTGAAACTCCAACCTGATCAGCAAAGCACATAGAAAAACAAGCATACATATCATTATCAAATATTTTACAAGCTATCCCTCTCCACGATTAAAAGCAATCATAATTATTATTTTATCAGCAAAGCACATAGAAAAGCAAGCATACATAATTATTAAATATTTTACAAACTATCTCTCTCCAAGATTAGTCAAGGTGCGCGTAAACTAGAACTAGTGTCCCTGGGACACCCACCTGCTTACTAAAAAAAATGTTCAAACTAGATTTGCATTTGACCTGGAAACAACAGAACAAAGTTCCTATAGTGTGGACAGGTGGCGCATCATCGTCCCAGGCATCAACAACCATTGCTACCATTGCACCAACAGCATAAATGTACACTATCCACGGATTATAATTCTTTCTAATACAGTGAAAATGGCAAGACTAGTGGCAATTGCAAGTACAAGTGTTGTCTTTGGCTTCTTCTTCGTTGTCTTTTTCCTTCATGTTGGCTTCATCTTCTTTTTCGTACTTAATGTTGCAATTGCATTGTGTGCAATTAGAATCACAAGTACATTTAAATATTATGTGCCTTGATTGGGGATAACAGATGTTAATTTTTTCTTAAGTCGGCCTTGATTAAAATAAATAATATATTAGGTTCTATGGAGTCCAGTGTTTCATTGGAGTCCGTGGAGTCCTTGTGCAACTAAAATGTAGCTTAAATTGTTGCAAAACATATCATTTTTCCAATGATATTCTACAAATATCACAATTTTATTGAAAATCTTGCAGATTACACATATTTTACAAGTCTAACGTAGCAAAATATATTATTTTACAAAACATGTTTACTTTGCATAAAATAAATGTTCATGTTCCAGAATATACATATTGTACTTGTAAATATATGAGATTTGCATGATTTTATTGAAGTAATGATATTTGTGAAACATGTTTTGCAAGATAACAGGTTTTAGATAATATTTTATTTGCAGAACATAGATGGACTTTATAAGGTGAACTCCATGCAACTTTACTCTATAAGTGACTCATAATTTAACAATATTCCGTCACTAGTCAACTGTTTTTATATTTTAAAGCATTTTTAATCACATATTAAAAGATAGATGCACTCGTTATACTTTACTACCCTATAACTAGTACAATTCTTGTTTGTTAAAATGATTATTATTTTATTATTTTTATTTTAAATATCATATATATTGTAGACATAGATGAAATATAATTATATGAATCCATTATATTAACGAAATTCAAGTAATTATATTTAATTTATTTTATTAAATAAAAAAAAATCATAAAGAAGCTCTCTTTTCTTCTTTTTTTTTTTTAAAAAAATATTTTAAATATTCCCAATCTCATTGATTAATTTATAAAATTCATACAAGATTGTGTAGTTAAATCGATTAAATTTTGATCACTGGGAGGATAGTAGTTTTAAAATTATCAAAGATTAATTTTTTAATTTCCAATCAAAAATCAACCAGAAATAGATTTATTTTATTTTTATTATATATAATTACAAATTTTAATTACCAAAATTAAATCAAAGTTGCACAATTTTTTAATTTAAAAAATCATTGAACTTTAATTAAAGAGTTTAGAGTAATTTTACAGTAGGAATCATAATAAAATCACACTTATCAAAAATTATTTTAAAGTAAAATTAAATTTAAAATTATTTTTTTTTCAAATTTTAATTGTTAAACTTTTTAGAATCCCATACAGTCTATCCAAGGTGAATTCCTTGTAATCTTGAGAGTTTCTTAGTAAGATTGACATACATTTCCATTTCTTTGGTACAGATCTGAGGAATTTGAGTTTGAGTCCTTTGTTTAATGGACTCTTCCATGCAACTTTAGAGCATTCAGCAGTTTTTGAAATCTACTGAAAATGTTAGTGAGTGACTCACTTTCTTCACTATGAAAATGCTCATATTGCTAAATTAACAGTTGTATTTTATTTTTCCTTACTTGCTCAGTTCTATCACATATGACCTGAATAGTATCCGAGACCTCTGTAGCAGTTTTGTAGTTTATGATGTTGTCAAACATGTCACCATCAACACCATTAAACAAAATATTCATGACTTTCTTATCCTTATGAACTTGTTTAATATCTGGATCAGACCATTCTGCTCTAGGCTTTGGGATGGATGGCTTATTTACTATAGTAGCTATCATAGGGACATGTGGGCCTTTCTCAATGCAGTCCACATATTCTTAATCTTGAGAGAGTAGATGCAGATGCATCTTCACCTTCTAATGGTGATAGGTGTCTTTATCCAGAAATGGAATTTTTACTCCAACATCCTTTCTGCTCATCTTGTTAGTTGTTGTGATCTTTAAACTCTTTGTTCTTCAAGAGCTTACTCTGATACCAATTGTTATTCCCTAACAATCTAGCAAAGAATTAGAGAAAGGGGGGTTGAATGTAATTCTGGCTACTTTTTCAATTTTAAGAACAGTTTTACTGTGAATATATAAATGTGTTTGATTTGGCTATGGTGCGGAATGAAAGTATGGATGAAATCAAAACACAAAGTAATTAAATACAAGTCTTTCAAAACTTTCTGGTGGATTGAACTTTTCCACCAGAGATATATATTAATATCATGGTCGTATCTATATAATCTGGCTTGTTACTTTTCATGTCATTTATACTAGTTGATTTTTACCTACTACTATTGAAGGAAATAATGGAAAGTAAACATAGTCTCTAGTCGTTAGTCCACCTTTTGAAGAAATCTATCTATTAATAAAATTAGATGTTGAAGAAATCTATCAAATTGTTGAATTGGGGTTGCCGGAAAGTGCCCGAAATCCGGCTAGATTTTTTTAAACCTGGAAAAACAAACTTACGACGGTTGTTCATCACATATTTCGTCGTAAATAGGCCCTAATTCCTAAAATATGACGTTTTTTCTGTCAGAAATTTCTAACTTATGACGCATTTTTCTGTCATAAAATTATGTTTTATCTTATTAAAAGTGGGTTCCATAAAGTAATATCCGACATTTTTTCCGTCGTAAGTACATAACTTACGACATTATTTTTCGTCGTATTGATTATGTGGGCCCCTACTTCCTAACTTGCGACGCGATTTTATCTTGTGACGAAAAAACGAACTTACTACTCGACCAAAAACGATGATTTTTTCCTTTATAAATGGCTCAATTATGACGATTTCAGTTCCAAAAAACCGTCGTAAATGGCCAGATTTGTTGTAGTATATCAGGTACAAGCTTTTAGATATTCTTTAAAACTTGGATATTGTGTCATTCTATTGTGTAAAATATGTACATCTTAAATGCCTTTGATGTGGTGTTACATAGTACCAAGTTTTGTGGTTTTCATTTATAGACGCTGGCCACGGTTTTAAGTTGGGATACACCAAATATAGAGATGCTGGTTGATTTTTTGAATTATTATCAGAACTGGGATCCTTCCTACACAAGGCAGAGGACATTGCATAGCTGCTACACATGTTTCGTCCCAAACGACGTACCAGCTTAAAAATTTGGATTCTTAGTTTTCTTACAACTTGTATCATATGTCCTACGCTAGAGTGTACTGATGATGATAGATGTATTGGTTGAATGATAATTAGTTGAATGTAATTTCTAAATTGTGCAATGGACATATATTTTATGACTCCAAGGTTTTTAATTTTGTTAATGCATCAATTTTCTTATAACAAAATGGATGTCTAATAATTCAATATACATCATTTTTACTGTGAAAAAGCTTATATAAAAGAATAAAATATACATCACTTTTGTTGTGTTAAAAATGATGTCAAAAAGTACAATATACATTAGTTTCTCTGTGTTGAAATCGAAGTCTAAAAATTGATAGACATCACTGTTTTGAAGGAAATATATGTCTAATGGGCTGAAAGACATCGGTGTATGGCCGATGTCTACAATAGACATCACCGACATCAATATCTGTTGCAAAACAACATAGATATCGCCGAAAATCGATGTCTATGGACATTTTTCTTGTAGTATATTGATTCATAGCAATTTTTATGGATCTTGTACATTATATCATAAAGGGGAGATGATGGGATGAGATTATCATTAAAGATACATCTTATAAAGCACATTCCTATGATGGGGGTAAGTGGTGTACGAAATGTAACAGGTACACTGGAATAGTGGACAATGTGCCACGGAGAAATTCATGTTTAATTGCTACTTGCAATATTATGATCAAACAACATTTCTTTCATGCTACTTTTATAGGCCAATTTTTTTGCTTTTCTTTAACTCACTTACTAGCTCGATTTTACTTTTTTTTAGCGGAATTTGATTTTAGTTTAATGTTTTCTCAATGGATCAATGAAGTATTTCTAAAAAAATTGCATGCAAGTTGTCAATAAAATGAAGGAATTAAGAATTCTAAGACTTTTGAATAAAGAACTTACATATCTTAAAACAATCCAAAAAAATTCAAAAAATACAGTGACCACTTTTTATTTGGGGGATTGAATTTGGTAAATAAGCTCACTTTCATAATTTTATTCTTTTGATAACTTAATTAAATATTTACCTTTGATTTTTCAATAATGAAATTGTTGACTTTGTTTTATTATTGGTAATCTTGTAATTTAAATCTGAATTGGAGTTTAAATTTTACATCATTTCTCTCTTGAAAAAAAAGACTTTTTGAGAAAAAAAACTCGTACCTTAACCTACTAAATTAAATATTATTTACTTGAAAATAGTTAATTTTTTGAAACACGTAAATTTATGATGATATATAGAGGGTGTGCATATTGTGTATTGAGATTGCTAAATTTGATCTTTAAGGAAGAAATAAAAATGATAGAATAAATGATAAATTTGCTTCACACATATCATTTTTTGGAATAACAATTCAATTAAAATAATAATTGACAAAATATATTTAATATTATCAAGTATTACAAAATATTGTAGAATTATTATTAAAACTACAATGATATATGTTGAAAAAAAAATAATGTATATATTACTGAAATATATATTGATAACGGCTATATTGGTAACGGCTATATTGATAACGGCTAAACCCTAGAAAACTCCGCTCCTAGAAAACTCAGCCCCTAGAGCCCCTAGAAAACTCTGCCCTGTATTGTATCTATAAATCCCTTTTCACAAGCCCTCTCCCGATCAACATCTTCAATTACAAAAATCCCCAATTACAAAACACAAGCTCAGACATTTTACAACAGATCTGAAGATGTCTTCATTCAACACACCTATAGCTTCCCAACCCAACTACCCCCCACATTCTCAACCCAACCACCTCCCACAGTTTCCACCTAAGAAGGTCCCGCGTGTGCACAAGTTTAGGTCACTGGCCAATTTATATCAGGCCACAAAACAAGTTAATATACCAGTCGATTCTCGGCCCCATCTTCCCAACATCTCCCGCCCCCCAGTCCACCCAAAAGAGAAATATATAGAAGATCTCCTGAAGGCAACCATAGTTGTTGTGGCTCCACATATTTATTATAATGAGCTCACATGTAAGATATGTGGATTTGGGGACAAAGAGGACCAAATATTGATATGTGATGATTGTGATAATGGGTTTCATATGAAGTGTCTGAGACCGGCTGTTCTTGAAATTCCCCCTGAAAACTGGTATTGTGATGGTTGCCGCAGTAAGCACCCAGAAGGTATCTGTCACTCTACTTCATTACATTGTATGTTTGTGCGCGTCCTAATAAAATTAATATCTAAGTTTTAGTGGCACCGATCTGAAATACAAGTTAGTAATAATTGTTGTGACCTAAGTGTTGATTTGAGATTACAATAGTTACAATTGTTAATAATCCACTGGTTGTAGAACTTGTGTAACATTAAAAATCAAAGTAAGGTAAATAGGAAAAATGTGGTCCTGAAATTTTTTTTATTTAATTTTACAATTTGGATTTCTTTTTAAATTTGATTTGATTATATTGCAGAATCAACCAGAGATGGATCTAGTAAATCAAGGAAGAGGTATTTTGGGATTATAGCTAAATACATTTCACCCGAAGGTAAGATTTTATTATTTTTAAATCAAGTTATTGATCATTTTTGGAATTGTGTACATATATATATATATGTTGTTAATCTATTTTTATTGTTATTTAGTACATGAAGTGTTTTAATTTTAATTTTAATTTTGCTAATTTCCATATTATGTGACATAATTTTGCATTTTATCAATAGCATATTGTTTTATTAGTACTAATATTGTCAAAAGCAAAAACAGACCATAAATCCCCCTAACTTCTTTGTAGCAGGTAGGGGCCTATTTCTCAAAGTTGTGTACATCATTTAAACTAACTAGGTACAACTAAAGATGTGCTAATTTTTCACATATACATTAAAAAAAATTGTTTTTTTACAAATGTAAATAATTGACATTTATCTTACTTGAGCTTTATTTAAAAATATAAACATGATTCATAATATTTTTTCTACTTATAGTTGTATTATAAATTACTTAGTTGTATTATGAATTATTGTCATGACCTCATATTTTGATAGCTATCTTATATATTGTTGATATTTTAGTTCCTCAAAAAAGGCGTAAACGTTTGCCAAAAAAATCTACAAAATTTCTTCCGTACGTTCCAGCAAATGATGTTGAGAGTAGGAACAGACAAATGGATTCTCTACGTTTTGCTCTGCAGAGTAAGAACGTAGCATTTAGTGATAAACTGACATACTCACATGACATGGCTCCTAAATCTGCTAATCAATCCAAGTATGAGGCAGATGACATCCAGGTATATACATTTTAAATTTTAATTATAGGAGCACAACTAGTTTCCTTTGTTAAGTAATGTTCTTTTCTTTTCGAATTTATCTTAATTGAATGCACATTGTATTTAATGTTATATTTCTTATTTGGTTAGGAACTATCTACCGAAGATTACATAACAATAAAGAAATGTAAAGCAATGATGAAAGGAGGAAAATGTCCTCCTCTTAAAGTTGTTTTTGATGAAGTGGAAGGGTATAAAACATATTTGATAGATTAATTGGGTTTTGTTATTAATTATACAGATAGAATGTATATTAATTATGCATTTTTGCATTTCCAGGTACAAAGTTGAAGCAGATGGTCCAATCAAAGCCATGACTTTTCTTGCTGAGTATACAGGAGATGTAGATTTTGTCAGGAATCGGAGAGATGATGAGAATTTTGATAGCTTTATGACCCTCCTTACTTACAGAGACTCAGAAGAAGAAGATGGTCTCTTTATTTGCCCGGACAAGCGGGGAAATATAGCTCGCTTCATCAGTGGCATTAACAACCATTTTGCGTAAGTATTTATGTGGTTCATACCCTTTAATTCTATATTTTTCGTTGTCTAAAAAATATGGATACCCATACCAAAATATTGACTAGTGCTGTAAAAATACACGGAGGGAAGAAAGAAGAAAAACCTCAAATCTGTGAGGTACAATGTTCGTGGTAAATGTCATGTTTATCTTGTCGCTCTTCGTAATATAAAAAAGGGAGAACGACTTTGTTTCGATTATAATGGACAAGATAATGGATATGATACACAACATTTTATTTAGGAGGCATCCTAGGAATGAACATTTTTTTACCAATGTACTCATTCTTCATATTTGTTAATTTGTTATATATTTTAGTAAGGCTAAATGACTTATAATACATGTAGTTGTTGATATGTAGTTTCAGATTAATGACTTATAATAGCTACAAATTTTAGTTTCCGCAATGAATAGAATAAATTTGTAACAACTAAATTAAGAGATTACATAATATATTTTGAAACCACGGTATTGTATAAGTCACATATAAAGCATTAAGAAAGTGCCACAACCTCTCCAGCATTACACACATGTAACCTACATCCGGGAGCTAATCCACAGTTTCCTTTTTCACAACCATGAAGAAACAACAAGAAATTATTTTTTAGAAAAATTCTAATTTTATTCTCTAACCCCTAAATCTCACATTCTAATCAACTTCTATAAATTTGTTTTCTCCAAACATAGAATTATGTTCCTTCCTCTTGCAAGTTTATATATTTATATATATATTCTTGTTCATTTGACACATAAAATCACAAATTTTTGAAGATCAGTTTTATGCACAGGGGCAAGTTTACTCACAAAAGTACTTAACATGTTTCATATTGTATTAAATAAGTGATAAATTTAACACTGAATCAAACTTTGTGAGCTCCTTTATAAGTTTGATACCATATTAAGTAAAGAACTCATTTTAAAACTATAAAGTGTTAAAATTAGAAGGCCTAATAAAAATGAATTTATATTACAGTCTAACAATGGTAAGTGTTCATGTAGTTTTCATAGTCCATTGGTGTAGCACCTGCCTATAACTTCCAAGAAAATTACTAATCAAATTTTATTATAATAAAGAGCAACTTCAACAAATTTCTAAAACTTTATATAAAATATATATATATATATATATATATAGTCCTCTAAGATACAAAACTTGTCTCATTCCAAGCAATATCTCGTTTCCTACGTCCTAACTTATTTTTTAATAATCAAATTTACTTATGAATTGGGAGAGAGAGAAATGAAGCTATCAAAAAGTAAAAAGTAAGTGATATGTACTAGTTAGGGAAGATATCACACTACAAGAAACACACAATACAAGAAATATGGCTTTTTTTGACCAGCTTATTTCGACCAACTCAAAATAATGACAAGAAATGACCGTGCAGAAATATCGGCGATCAGTATATGTGTATTACCG
The DNA here is from genome assembly GCF_009905375.1 of Apium graveolens. Classification (NCBI taxonomy): domain Eukaryota; kingdom Viridiplantae; phylum Streptophyta; class Magnoliopsida; order Apiales; family Apiaceae; genus Apium; species Apium graveolens. The sequence goes on along the minus strand of NW_027417788.1, from coordinate 20,858 downwards.
ACCGCTTATTCTGACAATGGTCAAAGATTGTCAAATATTTTTTACTCTTGCTCGTGTGGTGTCTAGATCAAACAAAATTCTGATCAAGTAAATTGAATGTTGTTCGGTCAATAAATGTAAAAGTCAAACCTTGTTGAATAACCGTTAAATTGATCTACACATCAGCTAACTTCGACCAGTATACCAATCGGGTGTTGGTCGGTTTTTCTCCGGTGAAAAAGATGATCTCTAATTTTCTCTGCAGTTATGAGAAAATGAAATATTTATGTTTTTTGACCGATTATGGTTATATATACATGCATATGATCTATTTACTTATAGTTTATATCATCTTTTGATTTTTTTTTCAAAATTTATAAGTTAATCTTGAGGTATATTACATACACACACATATATATATTGATGATGGTTATAAGTGTGTGTGTTTATGCGCGCATGTCTTTATGTATGAATATGGAGTATATATATGATCTAACATATTTTGTTTGTATTTTTTATAAATGTAGGCATGGATGCGAAAGATCGTTTCTACAGGGAAGTCGTCTGGTAACTCACCGAAGCGAAGGAAAACTTATCGAAGCTTGAACAAAAGATGTAGGAGAAGAAGATCGAAAATCAACTAATTTATGAGATGGACAAGTGTGGGATCACGATGGAGGAATTTGAAGAGCAATTGAAGGTGATCGAGTATTTAAAGATGACTTACAGCCATATTAGAGAATGTTGAATGTTGTTTGTTTTTTGTTTTAATTATGTTAATTTATTCGGTGTAGGTATGAACTGCGATTTAAATTTTTTTGGATTGTAAATGATGAACAGTGGATTTAATTATTGATTTTTTATTTGAAATTAAAAAAATTTCCTGATAGCTTTAAAACTATCGGGCAAATTTTTAAGACATGATATAACCAATACCGACCAACTATTACGACTGATCTACTTAATCATGACCGATTGTGGCTTTTCTTGGGATTTATGCGAACAATGACCATATTCATCATATATCGATCGAACTCATACAATACGGCCGATATCAGCCAGTCATTTCTATTTTTTAATCTAACTTATCATATCTGACTCTATACCAACCACATTCGTCGGTAATTACACAGACAAATTTACCGACTGAGGCAACAGTCGGTAATATTTATCTATTGCGACCAACTTTAGGACCAAACATGATTGCAATTAGACATATTAAATTTTTCAACCAACCTATTTGATTGATTGGTGTGAGATATAATATTTTAATCACATGAAAGTTCGGAAAGTGACCAATGGGGTTGCTTTGGAGGTTTTTCAGTTATTTTTGCTCATAGTACTTCTTGACGTCATTTTTTGTATAATTTTAAGCTATTTACACACACACAGACATATATATATTTGTTATATATATATATATTTGTGTGTATGTAGATCTTGTATTTTATGAATTATCAAATTTGTTGACGAACCTGAAGATTTGGAATTGTAAGTTTATTTTGTCCATGTAATTGTAAATTTCTTTGTATTTATGTGTAATATATTTATGTGTAGGTGTAATAAATTTGTGTGTGTAATAAACTTATGTATGTTTGTGTAATAAATGTTTACGTGTAATTAGTTGATGAGTATATTTGTATTTGGGTGTATTATAATTGTGTGTGTAATGAATGTGTCTGTGAAATTGGTTGACGATGAGTATATTTGTATGTATAATAAATTTTTTACGTGTACTTAAATTTTGTACGAGTAATAATCTTATGTTTGTGAATTGATTAGACCAAAAAATATGTATATGTAGATGTCGTCCATGCTTAATTGGGATTGGATTTCTCGATGTTCAGAAAATCGATTTATATCATCAAATGATGAATATAGGAAATGTGTCGATGCATTTATTGAATTTGCTAGGGTACATTGAATTAAGGGAGAAAAAATAAGGCGCCCATGTAATACATGTGAAAATGGTAATTTTTTCAAGTTTGATGGAGTGAGAAATCATTTCCTTATGGATGGTTTTTTGGAAACTTATAAAGTGTGGGAGGTACATGATGAAAAAAATTAGGAAGTCAAAGGAGGAAGCGTCATTGGACTATGAAAACTGAAAAAACTTTTGATATACATACATTATTATGAGATATTAGTGGGCCAAATAATAAGGATGGAAAAATAAAAGGTAGTAGTATGTTGATGAAGAAACACTAAACTCAAGTTCTTCTCAAATCTACAAGGATTTTATTGATGTTGGAGCTCCTATTTATCCCGGTAATATAAAAAAGTATGTGAAGATGACACTTATTAGTAAATTATTACATTTCAAAAATATGGCAAAATGCTGTGAATATGGCAAAATGCTGTGAATTATTGCATTGCTTTTCAATGTTCTTTCTAAGCATAATACATTGCCTCTTACATACTATAGTACAAGGACATTGATGAAGAAGCTATGTTTGGGGTATGAAAAAATTGATACATTTAAAAATGATTTTATGTTATACTACGGGAATAATGTATCAACACTCGTTTGTGATATTTGTGGCGAAGATTGTTACAAAATTCAAAAGAAGAAAAATAGGTTTAATAAAATGATCTTCTTTACAGGCTCACACTCAGCTTAATAAAAATTATTTTCACAATTGATTTATAAGGCAACTCATATTTGTCAAGTCAATTGAATCTATGAGATAGCATTATATACATTTAACTTCCTAGTTCCAACTCAACCAGTAGAGCACATTCAATCTCTTATTTGAATGCGGAGCTTGAATGCGGAGGTACCTCCACGGTTGACGAAATCGTTTGGGTTGTCCCCGTGGGTGTTCCTCCTTCAAGGACGCTGCTTGTTATCCGTGTTCTCGCAATGGTCGTTGTTGTGCTGTCCCACAGACGGCGCCAAATATTATGGATCAAAAACTAAAGTATAATAATTGCTGTATTTATTACTAAGGAACGTGAGCTTCGAGGCTCGATTTGACTGCTCTTGTGTTTCGTGACTCAATCTGCCTTAGTACCTTACTGATTGCCAAAGATCAAATCAAAAAAACGTAGTTCTGATTTTTGGGGTGAGGCCCCTTATATAGATGTTGGGAGTCCTTGAATTAGACTTGGGTTAGGAGACTTGGTGGGCAAGTCTCAGAATTAGAATGAACTTTGGAGTTTTAGAAAGTAGGAAACTGATTCCATATCCTATCAGGTCCCTTGGGGGCTAATTTTCAAGGATTTATATCCTCATTGGGACTCATCTTGACAGCTGATTTATCCCTTATTAATTAATTTCATAATTAATTAATATTCAGGGTTTTGGGCCCTTTCTAATTGGGCTTCGTTATTGGACCGTATCTGGTCTAATTAATTTTAACACCAATTATATTCCTAGGCTATTTTTGGCCCCTATCAAGGGTCTTGGGCCTTCTCTAATGTGCTTAACTGTCAAGCCAATGTTAATACAATTAATGTGATATTAATTACGTAATAAGAGTTTATTTTATTCCCTATCAATATACATATTATTTCAGAGACAAAACTGTTACATCGTTGAGTTAGTCTTTACCTTTTGAGATAGATAGCGCATGCGATAAATTTTAAAATTTCATTTTTCTGGTCATAAAATTAAGTGATCAGTTTGAAACCGCTTGGAGTTCGGTGACCAACATGATAAATGATATACTAGCCCTACTTAGTGACTCACTAGATTATTAACCCGATTTGAGAGTGATCTCTAGTATCACGATATTTACGGTTGAATTCTCAATTCTGTATACAAAATTCGGTATTATATATTAACTTTTTTTAATTGATGTTTGTGTAAATTTTGATTATAATTCTTAAAAGTTACAATGTCATTCAAAGTTGTTCGAATATAATTGAAAGAAAAAACCGAAAGGTTTTCTAAAAAATACAACTTTTAGACAATAGTTTTTCCAAAAATATGAATAAAATAATTTTCAAAAACATAATTTTTAAAAATTTCATTTTCAAAAATATGATTTATAAGTTTTGCAATGTAAATTTGCAACTTCAATTTTATTTTCTTCAAAGTTAATTTTAGATTTGAATTGGATTTCAAATATAAAATCAACTTATACAACATAAATCAAATTTATTTAACAAAAAAATATAAAATAAAATGTCGATAAAACTGGATGTTAAAGGCTGAAAATTATATTTTAAAAATAATTATACTTAAAATAAGGTATATTTGGAAAATGTTTAAAAATGACTCCATTTTCTAATTAAATTTTAAAATATTGTTATTGTGGTTACTCCCCTAAAATATTTATAGGCCAAGTAGATTACTAGATTAAGTTGAAAAATATGACGACGCGTTTGCGTTTATGCCTCGTTTAGATATGCTGGATTTCCGGGTTAAAAACATGTTAGGATAATAAAAAGTGAAAAGTACGAGTGTGCATGTCGGTTTGTGCTCATTTTTCCGAAATTATGTTTTTGGTTCGGTTAACCGTTTATTGGTTCATGTTTTTTTTATAAAAATTTTCTACCTAATTTTAATATGTTTACAAATTTAATAGTTATTAGCTTGAAAATATTATAGCATAAAAGAAAATATAATTTAAAATTCATTATAATAACACAATTTATATTTACAAAATGAGCTTATAATCAAATTTAAATTTTTAAAAAAACTATAGAAGACTGGTGGTGTTACTATAAAAGAGGGTAGGGATTGACACTAAAGTGATAAAGTATTAAGAATTCTACACACGAGCTTCTATTTAAAGATCAATTTGTGTTCATCTATTATTTATATTAAATAATAATATTGGAGTTCAACGAACAAATTTAATTATGAATACTCTAATATATATTTATAAAATATTTATTTCAATTATTAATAATCATTTATTACTTCATAATTAATAATTATATTTATATCTACCTCATTATTATATAACATAATTTACTCATTTATAATTTTATTAATATTTATTAATACTTACATTATTATCTATGTCATATTTATTTCATCTGATCACTAATTTATAACATATTATTATATAATATAATTAAATCATTGTTAATTTCATTAATATTTATTAATACTTACATTATTATCTATGTCATATTTATTTCATCTTATAACTCATTTATAAGAATTTATTATTTGGTATGTATTTAACATGCATATTTATCTATAGCTCATTATCATTATCATATAGTGATTGTGTATATATGCATGTGTACATACATTAATACATACATATTAACATATATACTAATACTATATTATTGAATAGTTTCATTATTATAATAGCTTTTACAAGTATGTTTGTACTCAATTTGCTGCTGCTATTAACTCTATTCGTTCAGATAATGCACCTTAATTTGCAGATGTTACTTGCACTCAATTTTACAAAACTTATGGAATTATTCATCAAAAATCTTGTGTAAATCGACCCTAGCAAAATGCCAAGGTTGAGAGAAAGCACATGCAAATTCTAGAGATTGCAAGATGTTTGAAATTTCAATGTGGACTTTCTTTGTCCTACTGGGGAGAGTTTGTGATGACTGCCACTTACCTAATAAACAGACTACCCACACAAGCCTTAAATAACAAAATGCCATATGAAATACTTCACAAAGAGCCTACGTCATTTAACAATTTGAGAGCCTTTGGTTGTTTGATACTTGCGTCTAACCCAAGCCAAACTCATGATAAATTTGAACCGAGATCAGTACCTTGTGTGATAATTGGATACCCTCCTAACCCGAAAGGCTACAAATTACTGAACTTGACAAATATGCAGATGTTTGTTACTCGAGATGCCATATTTCACGAGACTGTGTTTCCCTTAAATCCTACCTCACCCCAAACATATGTTCACCCTGTTCCTTGTATAATGCCACAACTGCCTAAATTGAAAGACACTAGTGATGATGACATATTTGTCACTGAGACAGATGAAGCACCAGATATGTCTGACAATGAGGAAACATCTCAGGACTGCCCAGTGTTAAGAAGATATACGAGAGTCACAAAAACACCTGCTTGGTTGGAAAACTTTGTTCATACAGCACTACCAAATGCCAACATATCGTATGTTGCTGATCAAGTTGTCAATCCTCAATTTAATTATTTCTTGGCATCTCTATCCAACAACAATGATCCTGTAACATTCAATTAAGCAGTGCAAGAAGCACATTAGGTAGACGCTATGAACAGAGAGTTGTCAGCTCAGGAGGACAATGGAACGTGGGAAGTCACTACACTACCACCAAACAAGAAAGCCATTGGGTGCAAATGGTTGTTCAAAACTAAATTTAATCCAGACGGGACAGTTGAGAGGCATAGAGCTCGATGAACATTCAATTAAGCTTACTACAGTTAGAACATTACTAGATATGGCTGCAATGAACGACTGGATTGCTATTCAGATGGACGTCACAAATGCTTTTCTACACGGTGACCTTCTTGAGACTGTGTATATGAAATGTCCTATACATCAAGCTTCTACACCATAAAAACTGGTGTGCAAGCTTGTAAAATCTTTGTACGGTTTGAAGCAAAGTCCCCTACTCTGGTTCAATAAACTCTCACAAAATCTGATCACGCTAGGTTACTTGCAATCAAAGACTGATTACAGTCTCTTCACAAACAGGAAGGAATTAAAAATCACCCTTGTGCTAGTATATGTAGACAATCTACTCATTTCTGGAAATTCCAATGAGGAAATCAACTCTCTCAAAGCTCTGTTGTCAAAGTCATTTCATATGAAGGATCTGGGAAAAAGCTTCATCTTTTGTTGACAAAAAGAAAACCCACATCATACGACTGAAATCATTGACTAAAAATAAGAAGTACCTCTTTCCAAATGGGGTCGGTGGAGAGATTGGTCCACATAAGTCACCGTGGACCAGCTCTAACCCTTTGCTAGATGCATAGCTTGACTGAGAGGGAAACGGAGTCCGTGTTTGCTTCGCCATGAGACATCCCTTGCATACTTCAGTAGGTTGAAGCAATCTGGGTAAACCTACAACCATATCATTTTCCTTCATGATGGACATTGCGTTAAAATTGACGTGGCCTAGGCGACAGTGCCATAGCCATGACTCTTCTTCCATCTTTGTATTCTGTGTAAATAAGCAGGCACCTGGTGACTCTTCCAGCATAATTTTATACAGCCGATTCACAGACCTCTTAACTTTCATCAACGCCCTCCCATCTTTCTCATAAACCCACAATAGATCACCATGCATTACCACCTTGTTACCTTCTTCCGACATCTGTCCAAGACTTATAATATTGTTGCACAGGCATGGAATATAGAATACATTAGCAAATATTCTTTCTTCTCCATTTTTACACTTAAAAGTGATTGACCCTTTCCCTTTTATATTCACCGTTGACCCGTCTCCAAACTTTACCTCACCTGTTATTCCTTCATCCAGCGTCGAGAATTTTGTTTTATCTCCGGTCATATGATTACTAGCTCCATTGTCCAAGTACCATACTTGTGACGTTCTCTTCGCTATTGGGTTTGTCTCCAATCTCGGGATTACTTTCTCCTCGTTCAGCAACACCATTTGTGTCTTACTTTCATCTAGCTCAGACAGCAATAATGCAGGCTCGTCATCTTTGATTTCCACCAGATTTGCTTCAGACTTTTGATTTCTTTCTCGACGAGGCCTCCTGCAATCTGCAGCATAATGCCCCAGCATATTACAATTGAAACACCTCACAGTGCTTTTGTCTCGACTCATGCCTTTGAAACCACGACCACCTCGCCAATTGTTAATCCCATCAGTGTTGCCTGTACGTTTTAGCCAGTCCTCCCATGTGAGTAAAAGTTTAGTGTCATTTTTCTCACGCCTGGACCACTCCTCCTCTGTCAACAACAACTTACTCCCTGTTGTCTCATTCTGCCCTTTCAATCTTTCCTCATGAGCTTGAAGCGAACCAACGGTCTCTTCAACTGTCATTTTCTCTAAATCTCCAAACTGCTCGATTGTTGAAGCTATTTGGAGAAATCTGGACGGAACCGCTCGAAGCAATTTCTTAACAATATATGATTCGTGCATTTCCTCTCCTAAAGCTCGAATGGTAGACACCAGACCATTGAGCTTCATATAAAAGTCATCAAGTTGCTCACCATCATTCATGCGTAAAGTCTCGAACTCCGCCTTAAATGTCTGCACTCTGGCCTTCTTTACACGATCAACTCCCTGGCACATGACTTTAATGGCTTCCCACCCCTCTTTGGCTGTTTTCTTTTCAGGGATGGATAATAACATGTCTTCAGGTATGCCCTGATAAATCATGGCCAAGGCAATCTTGTCACTCTTCTCATCTTTGGGGTCAGGCGCTTCTATCGCATTCCATACTCTCTGGGCCTGCATAAACACTCTCATTTTTAAAGCCCACGCCGTGTAATTTCCCTTGGCCAACATTGGGTAAGTTAGCCCAAACGATCCACCTTTGTTTTTCCCGTTATCCATCTTACAGTGCTGTCTCGAGAGTACTCTGAATATATGAGCTCTGATACCAAATGTAAAAACAGAACTATATATTTGAACTCTTTAACACAAGTAGATAAATCTGAAGAGCTTAATACGATACTTAGCTTCTTATTCAGCCAAAGAGATTACAAGAAGTACTTAAATAGAAACAAGAGTTGCTGGTTCCTAGAAAATAGCGACTACATTCCTACTCCTCATCTACTACTCCACGATCCTATAAAACAGGAAACAAACACCTAACTAAGCCTTAGCTGCAGTCCTGACTTAACAGCTGATTTATTTAAATACAAACTTCAAAATATGAAAACCAAATTTAAATTAAAACCAACAAATAGTTATTGTTATGTTTAATACAAAGTTTTATTGTTATTATTTTGTTTATGCGGGCATACCAGGTGTAACGACTAACAAACTATATATATTGATAAGAAGATACAAATTGACTTACAGATAGACTGGAAAATTGGAAAGAGGATGCATTCTGCTGAATAAGAGCTTTAATCACCTCTGCGATAAATTGAAAAATCACAAATTAAATCGGCAGGACAAGTTGAGTATGTGAGGATGATCCAATACATATATGAATATGATATACAAAAACGAAAAAGTAAGTTTCAAAGAAAAATTAAAAGAATGATCAGAAAGGTAGAACTGTAGGTTTCGAAAGAGGTAAGCGTGATCGCAGTCTCCTGGAGATGAACCTTTCTAGAGAATAACATTCAAATAATGAAACATTAGACTTAGTTTTAGGCATTTGTACGCAGAGTTAGTCAACTAATAAATTTGGTTGACAAGACTATTATGTTCTTGATTTTCTACTACTAACTACTAATAATCCTCTTACTTCTCAGTATAGTACATTTTGTTTAATTATTAATGTGAATCTTAAGTACATGAACTTGAAGATCATAATTCTTTAATAATATTTACCAGCACTATAACAGCAAGCTCAACTATTGTTTTTTCTTAATAATTTCCTGCTGTATTTGTGTTGTTTTTACAAACATTCTCATGATCACCTATATTGCCGATGCTGATTTTCAAGCTTCTGATTTAAACTCTGATTCATAGTTCTTCTTCAGCTGATTCAAGGACGCTGCTTGTTATCCGTGTTCTCGCAATGGTTGTTGTTGTGCTGTCCCACAGACGGCGCCAAATATTATGGATCAAAAACTAAAGTATAATAATTGCTGTATTTAGTACTAAGGAACGTGAGCTTCGAGGCTCGATTTGACTGCTCTTGTGTTTCGTGACTCAATCTGCCTTAGTACCTTACTGATTGCCAAAGATCAAATCAAAAAAACGTAGTTCTGATTTTTGGGGTGAGGCCCCTTATATAGATGTTGGGAGTCCTTGAATTAGACTTGGGTTAGGAGACTTGGTGGGCAAGTCTCAGAATTAGAATGGACTTTGGAGTTTTAGAAAGTAGGAAACTGATTCCATATCCTATCAGGTCCATTGGGGGCTAATTTTCAAGGATTTATATCCTCATTGGGACTCATCTTGACAGCTGATTTATCCCTTATTAATTAATTTCATAATTAATTAATATTCAGGGTTCTGGGCCCTTTCTAATTGGGCTTCGTTATTGGACCGTATCTGGTCTAATTAATTTTAACACCAATTATATTCCTAGGCTATTTTTGGCCCCTATCAAGGGTCTTGGGCCTCCTCTAATGTGCTTAACTGTCAAGCCAATGTTAATACAATTAATGTGATATTAATTACGTAATAAGAGTTTATTTTATTCCCTATCAATATACATATTATTTCAGAGACAAAACTGTTACATCGTTGAGTTAGTCTTTACCTTTTGAGATAGATAGCGCATGCGATAAATTTTAAAATTTCATTTTTCTGGTCATAAAATTAAGTGATCAGTTTGAAACCGCTTGGAGTTCGGTGACCAACATGATAAATGATATACTAGCCCTACTTAGTGACTCACTAGATTATTAACCCGATTTGAGAGTGATCTCTAGTATCACGATATTTACGGTTGAATTCTCAATTCTGTATACAAAATTTGGAATTATATATTAACTTTTTTTAATTGATGTTCGTGTAAATTTTGATTATAATTCTTAAAAGTTACAATGTCATTCAAAGTTGTTCGAATATAATTGAAAGAAAAAACCGAAAGGTTTTCTAAAAAATACAACTTTTAGACAATAGTTTTTCCAAAAATATGAATAAAATAATTTTCAAAAACATAATTTTTAAAAATTTCATTTTCAAAAATATGATTTATAAGTTTTGCAATGTAAATTTGCAACTTCAATTTTATTTTCTTCAAAGTTAATTTTAGATTTGAATTGGATTTCAAATATAAAATCAACTTATACAACATAAATCAAATTTATTTAACAAAAAAATATAAAATAAAATGTCGATAAAACTGGATGTTAAAGGCTGAAAATTATATTTTAAAAATAATTATACTTAAAATAAGGTATTTTTGGAAAATGTTTAAAAATGACTCCATTTTCTAATTAAATTTTAAAATATTGTTATTGTGGTTACTCCCCTAAAATATTTATAGGCCAAGTAGATTACTAGATTAAGTTGAAAAATCTGACGACGCGTTTGCGTTTATGCCTCGTTTAGATATGCTGGATTTCCGGGTTAAAAACATGTTAGGATAATAAAAAGTGAAAAGTACGAGTGTGCATGTCGGTTTGTGCTCATTTTTCCGAAATAATGTTTTTGGTTCGGTTAACCGTTTATTGGTTCATGTTTTTTTTTAAAAAAATTTCTACCTAATTTTAATATGTTTACAAATTTAATAGTTATTAGCTTGAAAATATTATAGCATAAAAGAAAACATAATTTAAAATTCATTATAATAACACAATTTATATTTACAAAATGAGCTTATAATCAAATTTAAATTTTTAAAAAAACTATAGAAGACTGGTGGTGTTACTGTAAAAGAGGGTAGGGATTGACACTAAAGTGATAAAGTATTAAGAATTCTACACACGAGCTTCTATTTAAAGATCAATTTGTGTTCATCTATTATTTATATTAAATAATAATATTGGAGTTCAACGAACAAATTTAATTATGAATACTCTAATATATATTTATAAAATATTTATTTCAATTATTAATAATCATTTATTACTTCATAATTAATAATTATATTTATATCTACCTCATTATTATATAACATAATTTACTCATTTATAATTTTATTAATATTTATTAATACTTACATTATTATCTATGTCATATTTATTTCATCTGATCACTAATTTATAACATATTATTATATAATATAATTAAATCATTGTTAATTTCATTAATATTTATTAATACTTACATTATTATCTATGTCATATTTATTTCATCATATAACTCATTTATAAGAATTTATTATTTGGTATGTATTTAATATGCATATTTATCTATAGCTCATTATCATTATCATATAGTGATTGTGTATATATGCATGTGTACATACATTAATACATACATATTAACATATATACTAATACTATATTATTGAATAGTTTCATTATTATAATAGCTTTTACAAGTATGTTTGTACTCAATTTGCTGCTGCTATTAACTCTATTCGTTCAGATAATGCACCTGAATTTGCAGATGTTACTTGCACTCAATTTTACAAAACTTATGGAATTATTCATCAAAAATCTTGTGTAAATCCACCCTAGCAAAATGCCAAGGTTGAGAGAAAGCACATGCAAATTCTAGAGATTGCAAGATGTTTGAAATTTCAATGTGGACTTTCTTTGTCCTACTGGGGAGAGTTTGTGATGACTGCAACTTACCTAATAAACAGACTACCCACACAAGCCTTAAATAACAAAATCCCATATGAAATACTTCACAAAGAGCCTACGTCATTTAACAATTTGAGAGCCTTTGGTTGTTTGATACTTGCGTCTAACCCAAGCCAAACTCATGATAAATTTGAACCGAGATCAGTACCTTGTGTGATAATTGGATACCCTCCTAACCCGAAAGGCTACAAATTACTGAACTTGACAAATATGCAGATGTTTGTTACTCGAGATGCCATATTTCACGAGACTGTGTTTCCCTTAAATCCTACCTCACCCCAAACATATGTTCACCCTGTTCCTTGTATAATGCCACAACTGCCTAAATTGAAAGATACTAGTGATGATGACATATTTGTCACTGAGACAGATGAAGCACCAGATATGTGACAATGAGGAAACATCTCAGGACTCCCCAGTGTTAAGAAGATCTACGAGAGTCACAAAAACACCTGCTTGGTTGGAAAACTTTGTTCATACAGCACTACCAAATGCCAACATATCGTATGTTGCTGATCAAGTTGTCAATCCTCAATTTAATTATTTCTTGGCATCTCTATCCAACAACAATGATCCTGTAACATTCAATTAAGCAGTGCAAGAAGCACATTAGGTAGACGCTATGAACAGAGAGTTGTCAGCTCAGGAGGACAATGGAATGTGGGAAGTCACTACACTACCACCAAACAAGAAAGCCATTGGGTGCAAATGGTTGTTCAAAACTAAATTTAATCCAGACGGGACAGTTGAGAGGCATAGAGCTCGATGAACATTCAATTAAGCTTACTATAGTTAGAACATTACTAGATATGGCTGCAATGAACGACTGGATTGCTATTCAGATGGACGTCACAAATGCTTTTCTACACGGTGACCTTCTTGAGACTGTGTATATGAAATGTCCTATACATCAAGCTTCTACACCATAAAAACTGGTGTGCAAGCTTGTAAAATCTTTGTACGGTTTGAAGCAAAGTCCCCTACTCTGGTTCAATAAACTCTCACAAAATCTGATCACGCTAGGTTACTTGCAATCAAAGACTGATTACAGTCTCTTCACAAACAGGAAGGAATTAAAAATCACCCTTGTGCTAGTATATGTAGACAATCTACTCATTTCTGGAAATTCCAATGAGGAAATCAACTCTCTCAAAGCTCTGTTGTCAAAGTCATTTCATATGAAGGATCTGGGAAAAAGCTTCATCTTTTGTTGACAAAAAGAAAACCCACATCATACGACTGAAATCATTGACTAAAAGTAAGAAGTACCTCTTTCCAGATGGGGTCGGTGGAGAGATTGGTCCGCATAAGTCACCGTGGACCAGCTCTAACCCTTTGCTAGATGCATAGCTTGACTGAGAGGGAAACGGAGTCCGTATTTGCTTCGCCATGAGACATCCCTTGCATACTTCAGTAGGTTGAAGCAATCTGGGTAAACCTACAACCATATCATTTTCCTTCATGATGGACATTGCGTTAAAATTGACGTGGCCTAGGCGACAGTACCATAGCCATGACTCTTCTTCCATCTTTGTATTCTGTGTAAATAAGCAGGCACCTGGTGACTCTTCCAGCATAATTTTATACAGCCGATTCACAGACCTCTTAACTTTCATCAATGCCCTCCCATCTTTCTCATAAACCCACAATAGATCACCATGCATTACCACCTTGTTACCTTCTTCCGACATCTGTCCAAAACTTATAATATTGTTGCACAGGCATGGAATATAGAATACATTAGCAAATATTCTTTCTTCTCCATTTTTACACTTAAAAGTGATTGACCCTTTCCCTTTTATATTCACGGTTGACCCGTCTCCAAACTTTACCTCACCTGTTATTCCTTCATCCAGCGTCGAGAATTTTGTTTTATCTCCGGTCATATGATTACTAGCTCCATTGTCCAAGTACCATACTTGTGACGTTCTCTTCGCTATTGGGTTTGTCTCCAATCTCGGGATTAATTTCTCCTCGTTCAGCAACACCATTTGTGTCTTACTTTCATCTAGCTCAGACAGCAATAATGCAGGCTCGTCATCTTTGATTTCCACCAGATTTGCTTCAGACTTTTGATTTCTTTCTCGACGAGGCCTCCTGCAATCTGCAGCATAATGCCCCAGCATATTACAATTGAAACACCTCACAGTGCTTTTGTCTCGACTCATGCCTTTGAAACCACGACCACCTCGCCAATTGTTAGTCCCATCAGTGTTGCCTGTACGTTTTAGCCAGTCCTCCCATGTGAGTAAAAGTTTAGTGTCATTTTTCTCACGCCTGGACCACTCCTCCTTTGTCAACAACAACTTACTCCCTGCTGTCTCATTCTGCCCTTTCAATCTTTCCTCATGAGCTTGAAGCGAACCAACGGTCTCTTCAACTGTCATTTTCTCTAAATCTCCAAACTGCTCGATTGTTGAAGCTATTTGGAGAAATCTGGACGGAACCGCTCGAAGCATTTTCTTAACAACATATGATTCGTGCATTTCCTCTCCTAAAGCTCGAATGGTAGACACCAGACCATTGAGCTTCATATAAAAGTCATCAAGTTGCTCACCATCATTCATCCGTAAAGTCTCGAACTCCGCCTTAAGTGTCTGCACTCTGGCCTTCTTTACACGATCAGCTCCCTGGCACATGACTTTAATGGCTTCCCACCCCTCTTTGGCTGTTTTCTTTTCAGGGATGGATAATAACATGTCTTCAGGTATGCCCTGATAAATCATGGCCAAGGCAATCTTGTCACTCTTCTCATCTTTGGGGTCAGGCGCTTCTATCGCATTCCATACTCCCTGGGCCTGCATAAACACTCTCATTTTTAAAGCCCACGCCGTGTAATTTCCCTTGGCCAACATTGGGTAAGTTAGCCCAAACGATCCACCTTTGTTTTTTCCCGTTATCCATCTTACAGTGCTGTCTCGAGAGTACTCTGAATATATGAGCTCTGATACCAAATGTAAAAACAGAACTATATATTTGAACTCTTTAACACAAGTAGATAAATCTGAAGAGCTTAATACGATACTTAGCTTCTTATTCAGCCAAAGAGATTAAAAGAAGTACTTAAATAGAAACAAGAGTTGCTGGTTCCTAGAAAATAGCGACTACATTCCTACTCTTCATCTACTACTCCACGATCCTATTAAACACGAAACAAACACCTAACTAAGCCTTAGCTGCAGTCCTGACTTAACAGCTGATTTATTTAAATACAAACTTCAAATACGAAAACCAAATTTAAATTAAAACCAACAAATAGTTATTGTTATGTTTAATACAAAGTTTTATTGTTATTATTTTGTTTATGCCGGCATACCAGGTGTAACGACTGACAAACTATATATATTGATAAGAAGATACAAATTGACTTACAAATAGACTGGAAAATTGGAAAGAGGATGCATTCTGCTGAATAAGAGCTTTAATCACCTCTGCGATAAATTGAAAAAATCACAAATTAAATCGGCAGGACAAGTTGAGTATGTGAGGATGATCCAATACATATATGAATATGATATACAAAAACGAAAAAGTAAGTTTCAAAGAAAAATTAAAAGAATGATCAGAAAGGTAGAACTGTAGGTTTCGAAAGAGGTAAGCGTGATCGCAGTCCTCCTGGAGATGAACCTTTCTAGAGAATAACATTCAAATAATGAAACATTAGACTTAGTTTTAGGCATTTGTACGCAGAGTTAGTCAACTAATAAATTTGGTTGACAAGACTATTATGTTCTTGATTTTCTACTACTAACTACTAATAATCCTCTTACTTCTCAGTATAGTACATTTTGTTTAATTATTAATGTGAATCTTAAGTACATGAACTTGAAGATCATAATTCTTTAATAATATTTACCAGCACTATAACAGCAAGCTCAACTATTGTTTCTTCTTAATAATTTCCTGCTGTATTTGTGTTGTTTTTACCAACATTCTCATGATCACCTATATTGCCGATGCTGATTTTCAAGCTTCTGATTTAAACTCTGATTCATAGTTCTTCTTCAGCTGATTCATCTTTAATAAAAAATATTGTGCGTGTCACTTCCTCAGATATCTGCTATCTCTAGACTTCTTTTTATGCTAGGTTTCCAACTGACTCCAAGCTTAGATTATTAGGGAAAATTATACGCAGTAAGGGGGTAGAGGTCATGGATAGGCAACAAGATGCTTAAAATCTAATGGAGCTTCCACACAATAAGGCAGTTAATGGCAAAAATGGATATATAAGATCATTATCAAATGCACTACCTAATAAGGATAGGTGTTCATCATGATTAAGGAAAGATCTTCTATAGCTACACCTAAAGTGTGTTCAACAAATGCATTTCTTGATGGTGATTTACTTGATGAGGTTACATGTTTTTTCCTCTAGGTCACGTTAAACCCTTTAATGAATAATTACGCTGATCTTTTACCCAAACTACAGAAACCTTATAAGAATATAAGTAAGAGCTCGGCAATGGTTTTCTGAATAACAAGTAGTAGTTTTATTATCTAGAATTTTACAATCTCTAGCCAGTATTCTGCTTCTAATATTCAGCAAGGGATCTTGTTTTGCTGCTATTGTGATAAAAACAGATGAGGTTAGCCTTGCAAGAACTGATTTGCAGACATTAGTTTGGTATAGAAATACTAGATACAGAGTTCTGCATCAAAATTGGTATGTACGTGTTCCTTTAACAGTCTGCTTGAGATATGTCAATTTAAAATCTATCAATACCCTAAGCAGGGGGGGCAAGAAAATATTTTCTATTAGTAGTAACAGATTAAATTGCAAGCGCCTTAGATAGTAACACAAGTTCTTTCTAATATATAGATAGATGCAACTAACCATAAGTTAAGACCGTTTAAGGAGGATGTATCTGCAACTTCAGCTATATGGTTAAGCTTCCTTTGCAATACTCTTCTTTGTCTGAAACTCCAACCTGATCAGCAAAGCACATAGAAAAACAAGCATACATATCATTATCAAATATTTTACAAGCTATCCCTCTCCAGGATTAAAAGCAATCATAATTATTATTTTATCAGCAAAGCACATAGAAAAGCAAGCATACATAATTATTAATATTTTACAAACTATCTCTCTCCAAGATTAGTCAAGGTGCGCGTAAACTAGAACTAGTGTCCCTGGGACACCCACCTGCTTACTAAAAAAAATGTTCAAACTAGATTTGCATTTGACCTGGAAACAACAGAACAAAGTTCCTATAGTGTGGACAGGTGGCGCATCATCGTCCCAGGCATCAACAACCATTGCTACCATTGCACCAACAGCATAAATGTACACTATCCACGGATTATAATTCTTTCTAATACAGTGAAAAATGGCAAGACTAGTGGCAATTGCAAGTACAAGTGTTGTCTTTGGCTTCTTCTTCGTTGTCTTTTCCTTCATGTTGGCTTCATCTTCTTTTTCGTACTTAATGTTGCAATTGCATTGTGTGCAATTAGAATCACAAGTACATTTAAATATTATGTGCCTTGATTGGGGATAACAGATGTTAATTTTTTCTTAAGTCGGCCTTGATTAAAATAAATAATATATTAGGTTCTATGGAGTCCAGTGTTCATTGGAGTCCGTGAGTCCTTGTGCAACTAAAATGTAGCTTAAATTGTTGCAAAAACATATCATTTTCCAATGATATTCTACAAATATCACAATTTTATTGAAAATCTTGCACATTACACATATTTTACAAGTCTAACGTAGCAAATATATTATTTTACAAAACATGTTTACTTTGCATAAAATAAATGTTCATGTTCCAGAATATACTATTGTACTTGTAAATATATGAGATTTGCATGATTTTATTTGAAGTAATGATATTTGTGAAAACATGTTTTGCAAGATAACAGGTGTTTAGATAATATTTTATTTTGCAGAACATAGATGGACTTTATAAGGTGAACTCCATGCAACTTTACTCTATAAGTGACTCATAATTTAACAATATTCCGTCACTAGTCAACTGTTTTTATATTTTAAGCATTTTAATCACATATTAAAGATAGATGCACTCGTTATACTTTACTACCCTATCACTAGTACAATTCTGGTTTGTTAAAATTGAGTATATATTTTATTATTTTTATTTAAATATCATATATATTGTAGACATAGATGAATATATTTATGAATCCATTATATTAACGAAATTCAAGTAAGTTATTTAATTTATTTTATTAAATAAAAAAAAATCATAAAGAAGCTCTCTTTTCCTTCTTTTTTTTTACAAAAAAATATTTAAATATTCCCAATCTCATTGATTAATTCATAAAATTCATACAAGATTGTGTAGTTAAATCGATTAAATTTGGATCACTGGGAGGATAGTAGTTTTAAAATTATTAAAGATTAAGTTTTTAATTTCCAATCAAAAATCAACCAAAATAGATTTATTTTTATTTTATTATATATAATTACAAATTTTAATTACCAAAATTAAATCAAAGTTGCACAATTTTTTAATTTAAAAAAATCATTGAACTTTAATTAAAGAGTTTAGAGTAATTTATAGTAGGAATCATAATAAAATCAACACTTAATCAAAAATTATTTAAAGTAAAATTAAATTTAAATTATTTTTTTTCCAAATTTTAATTGTTACAACCTTTTTAGAATCCCATCCGTCTATCCAAGGTGAGATTCCTTGTAATCTTGAAGAGTTTCTTAGTAAGATTGACATACATTTCCATTTCTTTGGTACAGATCTGAGGAATTTGAGTTTGAGTCCTTTGTTTAAATGGACTTCTTCCATGCAACTTTAGAGCATTCAGCAGGTTTTGCAAAATCTACTGAAAATGTTAGTGATTGACTCACTTTCTTACTATGAAAATGCTCATATTGCTTGAATTAACCGTTGCATTTATTTTTCCTTACTTGCTCAGTTCTATCACATATGACCTGAATAGTATCCCAGACCTTTGTAGCAGTTTTGCAGTTTATGATGTTGTCCAAACATGTCACCATCAAACACCATTAAACAAAATATTCATGACCTTCGTATCCTATGAACTTGTTTATATCTGGATCAGACCAGTCTGCTCTAGGCTTTGGGTATGGATGGCTTATTTACTATAGTAGCTATCATAGGACATGTGGGCCTTTCTCAATGCAGTCCACATATTCTTAATCTTGAGAGAGTAGATGCAGAGTGCATCTTCACCTTCTTAATGGTGATAGGTGTCTTATCCAGAAATGGAATTTTTACTACTCCAACATCTTTCTGCTCATGTTGTTAGTTGTTGTGATCTTTAAACTCTTTGTTCTTCAAGAGCTTACGCTGATACCAATTGTTATTCCCTACAATCTAGCAAAGAATTAGAGAAAGGAGGGTTGAATGTAATTCTGGCTACTTTTTCATTTTAAGAACAGTTTTACTGTGAATATATAAATGTGTTTGATTTGGCTATGGTGCGGAATGAAAGTATGGATGAAATCAAAACACAAATTAATTAAATACAAGTCTTTCAAAACTTTCTGGTGGATTGAACTTTTCCACCAGAGATATATATAATATGAGAACTCTGTGATGCAATGTTACACACAGCTGCTTACAAGTTGAACTTACAAAGAACAGAGAAATTTTTACAGATGTAGCTTTATCTATTTCTCTGGTAATTGCTTAATAACTTGGATACAATTCAACTTGCTACACTTGGTTTATATATCACTAAGATATATGACAAAAAGATAAAAAAATAAGACAAAATGTCCCTAGTCTAATTTCATGCTACTTTATTTCTCCATCCAACATCTTTGAATAACTTCGGTTTAGCATGAAAATGGAAATGCTTCTTTATTCTCTAAAACCTGTAAATAGGCTGCAGAAATGTGCTACTAATCTTATTGTAACATAAGCTACCCTTTCAACGGATGTTAAAGTGATCATCCGATGAAGGCTACAAATTCACTGAATTAAATCTACTAAGTGTTTTGTTCAACATATCATCAAGTGCACAACATATTTCTAACAATCTCCCCCAATTTATGTCTACTGGAATTGTAGCCATAAATTAAGAGAAACTTGATAATAACAAAACACCCTATGAATACAGACATATTTCTAGTAGATAAAATTAACAAGTGCTGTAATTTTTTGATAAACACAGAGAGGAAGGTTTTGTAGAAAATCTCACAGGTTATTTTCAAGGTGCTCCTCTAGATTTAGCAAATTTAGCTTATTTCCTTGATTGTCTGAACTTCTTTCTCAATTTCACATTATTTTCTTCAATCTGGTGTTGGAGTTGCCTGTAGAATTCAAATTCATCCTCATTTGACTGATCCAACATTTCTTGTATCTCCTTGAGAGTTTCATTGCTAGAATGTTTTAGTTGATCTTCAAATTTGAAGATCTTCTGATGTATTTTTCATCCTTGAACTCCATTATCCAATTTGGCTTCAAATGCACCCTATCTCCAGTAAAAGGAATGGTTAATACTCTTTGTAGTACATTTGGATTTCTTCTGTTGTTCATTATCTCCTCAATTTTGTTCAGTACCATTTTCTTGGCAACAATGTTAAATCCAAAATTCTTCTTTACTGAGGAGAAAATCTTCACCAAACAGAATAACCTTCATTGA